>NC_088790.1:29299470-29602674 GCF_949628265.1 Cloeon dipterum
AAATTGAGCTAAGGTTGACGTTGTAATTTGTGCTATTCAAGTTATTCATGAAATGTTGAAATTTTCCAGATCCAATATATCTGACCGGACAAAGAAATTGCTGGGAGTTTTTGAATTTCACGAAGCCGAATATCTCATACCCGAAAGCACGTGTGCATCGTATACAACAAGCAAAATTCTCTTCAAGGCGAAGAGAGCTAACAATCAGTTGCTTCCCCTAAGGCTATGGAAGAGGCTGATGTTGCACATTATGGCCCAAGGCTGTTCGGTTGCCAAAAGTGCAACATGGAATTCCCAAACAACCGTCTGCTTAGACAACATCTTCTGGATTCTCACAAACTCTCTAAGTATATCTGTGACATTTGCGGTGCGTTACTCGAATACAAATCAAGCCTGGGGAGGCACAAGATGGTTCACAACTCTGAGTGGCCGTTCATCTGTTCGCATTGCAATAAGGGATTCAAGCTCAAGCATCATCTGGAGCAGCACTTAGTCATTCACTCAGGTGAGAAGAAGCACGTCTGTCCAGTATGCGGCAATGGCTTTACCCAAAAAATCCACATGCAACGACACTTAAGCAACAAGCACCCCACCAAGAATGGTGACACACCTGAGCTGCCGTTCAACTGTCCGGTGTGCAAAAAGGGATTTAAGCACCGTGACACCCTGAATCGGCACTTAGCCATTCACTCAGGTGCGAACAAGCACCTCTGTCCTGAATGTGGTAAGGCCTTCACCCAAAAAGGAAACATGAACCAACATGTACGCAAGTGGCACCCGTCACATCAAGAGAAATAATTGGGAAAAAATGAACAACGCAGCTATGCAATTCAACTTAGTATCCGCAATGCATGGTTTTGGAGATCGTGCCGTCAGCGGACACACCCTCACCCACCGACGACCCCTTAATTGATAAACGTCTGCCAAAGCGATGAAGTCCGACTTTTTTCATCAAACACAAATAATAAAATCAAGATACAAATAAACTGAAGTCGAGTTAGCGAGAAAGTTTGTCTATTTTTGGTGCAATTTGTAAACCAGTGACAATTTTTTAAACGAATCTTGAATACTAGTAAAAACCAACCTTCACACTAGACATAAAATAATGCATTTTCATTTTCAAACAAAATCACAGAAGGAACAACATGCTCGGTGTCTGGGCAAATCAAAGAATGAAGAATGATGGCATTAATTTTGTTTCCAGTATCATGCGTACAACAGTGTGCTGAGGAAACCCTATTGTGTTGCAAGCGGCCAATAGATGGCACCACCGTATACTCGATTTTAAGGCACCTCCGCTGTGATTTCAGACTCAATCCAGCTTCTTTTAGAATCATTATTACTTTAAAAGTGCTGAAAACAAATATCAGTTTAGCCATTCGCTGTAGAAACGATGGAAAAGATGTTTTATTTCAAAAATTAGTTTTTCACGATTCTACGGCAATAATTGGCTTAACCGATTTTGGTTTTCAGCACGTCTAAAAAAACCGTTAAGTTTAAAATGCACAGCGGCAGGATTTAGTCTCACATCGCAGCGAAAGTTCCTCAAAATTAAATTTATTTTATTGCAGCGGGAGCCGGATGTGCGATAAAATTGGAAACCACTGCGCAGATCCAAGATGGCGTCAGAAAGTGGGAAACAAAAAGCGCTCTCTCTTTGGATTGCCGCACGGCACGAGTGTCAAGAGTTTGTTTTAACGATCCAATAGACACAAATATTTGAGAGTTAATGCAAATTTTACATCACAATATAGACCAAAACTTGCTCCTTTTCCCTTATTTTCACGTGACTGTTTTTTCGCGCCATATACTCCATAGGACGCCATACCTGCCCGTCGCACAAATCTGGCCCCCGGCCCCCGCTGTTTTATTGGTCAAAAATTATGTCTCATCTATTTAGTACTAAATAAGTCTAAAAATAATTGACTATTTCCTGAAAAAATCTGTCTTATTCTCTCAGCACTAATTATCTATAATTAGCAGTTTTACAATACCTGTCTCAGGTGGTCCGAGGTGGCGAACCTGGCGCGGAATGGCAGTTCGGCGATGTGCAGCGACTGAATGGAGGGTAGCGTCCGGTTTTTGTGTCGCTCCTTGAACGCTTTGAGCACCGAGTAGCTCGAGTTGTGGCGCAGCACCTTGAGTTTCGGCAGCGCGGCGAGCGCGTGGACACCGCCCATGATGCCGACGCCCGTGTTGGTCACGTCGAGCTGCTCGATGGCGGCGCAGCGGCCCGCGTCGGCCGTCGAGCCAGGGCAGAGCAGGAAGACGCCCTGATTGGTCACTCCGCGGTTTCCACTCACGTTGAGCCGCTTCAGGCGCGGACACGTGCGCCCAACGATGCCCAGAGTTCGGTTTTCCACGTAGCAGTTCAATTGGAGCTCCTCCAGGTTCGTTAGCTGCGACAGAAGGTTGTTCACCAGGCCATGCATCACCTGAGGGTCCTCCTAAAACCATTTGTATTTTAAGTTGAATGATAGTCATTTTTTTATTTTTTTTTTTAAAAATGAATTTTCATGGTAAGTTAGCCCAGACTGACTATTTTTTAATTTACTTCTGACCAAAGGTGCCCCAAAATCGAATTTTTCGAATTTTACTGGTTACGCCCTCTTTTTTAGCAAAGGAAATTAATTGCTTCCGGGATGAGAAAAATTATGAAAATATAATAGGGAGAAGATAAAAATAGTGCTTTTGAGTTTTGAAAGTTATTTTTTATTTTTTCAAAAATTGCAGATTTTCAAAAGGGGTTTGTGTTTTGCCTCATTAAAATTCACCAGTTGATAGAAGCGTCAAAAGCTGCCTAAATTAAAAAAGCTGATTAAATTTCCAGTTTTTTCCCCTAAATTGAGTAATTTTGTCTGTAAATTTCAGCGGGCTGTTAATAGAGAAACTTAAAAAAAATTTGGTAAAATTAAAAATACCCAAAACTAATAGTTTTTATGATTTTCAGAGTCAAACTCGGACCCTTATGGCTATCAGAGACTGCGTATAATACAAATAAATTTTTATTAATCCTATTAAAAACTTTTAATCAAACCTGAGAGACGAGCGTGGTGGAGCACCTGGAGTAGTCTTTCATCCTGAGGTCGAGCGTGGTCAGGTTGGGGCTGTTCTGCTCGAGTTGAGACACCATGAAGCGCTGGACGGCCTCGGTGTTGCCGCGGCACTGCTGGAAGTCGGCGCTCATGATGGACGTCTGCTCGGTGACGAACAGGTGGAGCAAATTCGGATTGGTGAGCACGTGCGGCGCCTTTTCGGCCACGTAGCGCACCAGGTCGCCGATGATGTTCCACGGCAGGACGGCGAACGGCGCCTCCTTCAGGGAGTAGAAGTGGCGCAAATTGGCCAGGATGCTGCGCTGGCACAGGACCTGAAGCGCCTGCAGGTGCTCCAGCCGAGATTTGAGGCGCAGCGTCTGAGAGAAGTCGAACGGCTGCGAATGGTTCGGCGGCGGCTCCATCCGAACGCCCGGCTTCTGGTGCATGTCCGACGGACAGCACATCCGCTTGCCGTCCTCTGGGAGGTCATCACTGTCCACGCTGTCCCGCCAAGACCTCTTCATAATTTTCTAAATAGACATAAATTAATTTTAGATGTGCATTTTATTGTATTTTTGAATAAATTTACCTCGAGTTTAAAATTTTGATATTTTATCCATTGGCTCGCTTCCTCTAGCCCTTTAAAGGGCCATTATCCCGTTGAAAAAGTGAAAACGAATTTAAAATCCGTGTTTGTTTACACTCCGCATCTCCGATAAACATCAAGGTGCCTTTTTCGGGGAGAATGAGGATTCTCTTGAAGAGTTTTCTACTTTAACCGCCACTGTTTGATCTTTTCTTGACTTTTTATGAACGATTTAATATTATTTTTATGAAAATCCGTGGTCACTGACAATAATCCTCGCAGCTCCACTTCCAAAACAACAGAGAGAGAGCAGCAAAAGGGGGCGGGGCCTATGGGCGGAGCTTAACCTCGTGAAAATATAATAATATTCAATCTCTTGAAGAATTTTCCGCTTATCGCCTTATATCGGTTAATTTTTCAGTTTTGAGTTCTTTAAAACGAAAAACGAACGCGTTGGTGCCCAAAACAAAAAATTCTTGATACTTTTTACTAGAAAAATGATTGGATTCGCAGCTGTATAGGTGGGCGTGGCACAATTCCAACCTGCAGAGATGCAATACCTCAGAATTTTACTTTATTTATGATTTTTATTGCTCGTGCAATTACAAAACTGATATTACGGGACCATTCGGACTTGAATTTTTGTTGTGCTTTACTTTACTTTACAATCAATTAAGTTATTGATTCTGAATAAAATAATTTTACTGGTCTCTTTTAGATCACTTTTTAGATCGTTTATTTCTACTACACATGCCGCTGGGGCCAGCCTCGTCTTTTAAATTGCAATTATTATGACTCCTCAAGTTCATCCTTGAAGATGTTGGCGCTTGCCAATCAGTTGCAGGTCTCTTCCTCGTGACACGCTCCTTCAGCTTAACCTTCTCCTCGCTACTTTTAATTCCGCTTTGCTCCTCTTCTTCCTCAGACTGCAAAACGATGATTTATTTTTTTAGCAATCGAGGCATTTTAAAATTTGAATTTAAACACGCACCGAATCAGTTGTGCTCTCGACCATATTCTGCTGCATATTTTGCTCTTTAAGCATTTTTAACAGGTGCTTATTCGTCTCGAGAATTTTTTTCTTGAACGCGGTCCACTCCACCAGAATGAGAGCACACCTTTCTCCAATTATCCGGGGCTTTCTGTCATCTTCCGTGGGCTAGATAGAATACATATTTTACGTACATTAATTCCAGTTAATAAATTGTAATGAACATACCTGGAGATTCAAGTGGTCTTTAAGTAACGTGGCGTAAGTCAAGTTGCTGTTTTCTGGCCCCGTCTCAAAAATGTCCACAGCTTTGCAGTCCTCGTCCAGCCTCTCTCCGCACATCCGACACATTCCAGTTAAATCAATTAGACTGCGCATCGTGATACTGCTTGTTTACTGCAATATTTTAGGTCTAGCTGGGCACGGATATTCCGGACGAACTAATTCTAAAACAGTTCTAAAACTCATAGCGTGTGTTTAGTGTTTACGGCCAGAAATGTAAACAAGCTCAAGCTGCCATAAGACAGCTGGAGAGTTAGGAAGGGAGTGGAACATACCGATAATTCTTTGCAGTATTTAACCGAATTAAACGCTATTTTTCACGTTTTCCTCCATAAGAACTAGTTTAAATCTTTATTTCAGCTACGAATTTATTCAAGCCAAGCAATTTTTAGTTTTAAATGTGTGTATTTGCTTTGATTCTGAGCAATAATCGGTTTTTATAACTCAATTAAACCGGTATAAGTGGAACAGTTATATCTCTTCAATCCTATTGGTTGCTTTTTAATAAAAAACGGCGCGAATTTTTCCTCTTCTTCCGCCAACATTGCACACGAGACAGGATCCGAGAGTGCGAAATTATTGCGAATTTTAAGAGCTGGCAGCAATATAGCAGCGTGCGAACGAACGTGCTGCGTGTAAAAACCGTCCTTGGCTGCGTATGATGGGATTACCGGCCTTGGTGGCAGCCTGCAGCCACCTGGCGGCTACCATAAAAGGACCGCGGCAGGACCAGCAGATGGTGAAATTTCGCGAATTTCAGGATTTCACCATCAAGTAAGTACATAATATATTGCTTTAATGTTAATTTAGGGTGGGTTGAGAGAATTCGCGCATACCAGTGTGAATTGGTTTCCCGCCAATAATTGTTTCACTCATTTTCCGTCTCATTTTAACGCGGTCGTCGGCCAAATTAGGACTGACAGCCAGCCAAATGGCCATAAATGGTTTTGATGAAATAACAAATGCTTTGAATTTTAAGTGCAATTTTTTGGAAACTCAACATGAGTTTATTATAAAAGGAAGACGAGAAAAACTGTATACTGAGTGGTTTAGAAAATGACGGAAATATTTTGTGGCCTTTGAAGCATGGCCTTTTTATGCGATGGGCCCTTGGAATTTCAAACTCAAGATTCAGATACTGCTACAATTGAGTTAAAGCTAGCGGTGTGCTGGAATAAAGAAGGAACGTGTTAAACTTATTAAATATCTAGCCATATTATATGTTGTGAAATAAACTCGACAAATTTTCTGCTTAGATCTTCATTGTTTATTTAATAACTGTAAATTCCCGTTTAATCAATAATCTTGCGACAGAATAAAAATAGATAAATTCTGAATTAGATGAAGTTTTAAAATAACCGAAAAATATAATAGTTAAAAATTTATCGTAACCATAGAAAATTAAACTAAATATATAAATTAAGCTGTGTTTATTTTTCCATTAAATCTTGACTGTCCGTAACGAGGAAAAATAATCTGCTCAATTGATTGATTTATTTCTATGGCTGTGAATTTTAGGAAAGGTTTTTTTTTCAAGACATAGAGTTGGTTTTATATTTTTGACTGTTTGTTTCTGTTCAAATTTGATACAATTAAGACGGTCTCTGGGCCAAAACAGACGAGTTTTTCAGAAAACGTTACAGTCAAACCTGATATCTCAAACTGTCTGAGGTTTTTTTCCAAAATTACAAATGGAAAACAATAATTAACATGTATGGGATAGAGTTTAATCAAACTTGAATAAAATATAACCACGAGAAATACATAAATTCAAACTAACCATTCACTTTTCTTTGGTTTATAGCCAATTTCGATAGTTGTAGACTGTTCCTAGACTCATTTTAGATGCTTTTTAAAATGTTCTGGCAGTTTTTTAAGGTTTAAGTTTGGTTCTAAATGGTTAAAATTGCATGATTCGTGCTCATATGATGATTATTAGCTCAGAAAAAAGAGCTGATCGTCTAAATTTCACATCTCTGATGTTATAAATCTTGTAAAAGTATGAAAAATGTTATGGAAAACCAAATAATCTGCAAAAATTTGACCTGAATCGGAAAATAAATTTATTTTAATTTAAAGATATTAATTTTATTTCATGAAATTGCCAAAATAACATAAACTTGATGTCACGCATTGTAAAAATTGTTTAGTTTTACGTTTTTTCAATTGGAATACCATTTTAAACTCATTTTAATTTATAAATTTAATAAAAATCTCAAACGAATATGAAAAGTTTTAAGCTTTTGAACTTTGAACACATTAAAAATCAACACAAAATTGTGTTGATTGTTTATCTAATAAAATCAAATAACAGACGAAAGTAAATAAAAAATTAAACCTTGAACTCCGATTTTACTCGCTGATCCCCTCCATATGCACTTCATTGGCGCTGAAGACTTCTCAATATCGAATTAGTACTCTTCAGCGAGTGTTAGCAGAAGGTTGTGTCTGAACATCAGTAGCTCATCTATTATGGCAGAAAGCACTATGGCCATCCAAGAGCAACCGACCAGTCCTCCAGACACATTCACCGGTGATGTGGAATCGATTGTTGAGAGTCTGATGGACACAGCATCAGGAAGTGAGGGACTGGAATCATTTCCTCACAATCAGCTACCGACAGTGGCTGCGAGGGAATTATTCTTGAACACTCTCATGGCCGCCAATGAGAAGAAGACGCCCGAAGACCAGACCCCGACTCCGCGACTCTTCGAAATTTTAATGGCTGTGCTCGAGAAGCCGATTGAAAATCTCGACTTCCGCTTCGTCAACACTTCAGGCGTGGCCTTGGGTACCACCTTCAACCCTCAGCTAATCGAAGCCCTCGACAAGCTGGAGGCGAATAGCTCCAATACCCTGAGGACCCTGACGATGGTCATGAGCAACAAGGGGCTCTGGCTCACAGCGAATGGACGCAGAATCCTGAGCAGTTTCCAAAGTTTGCAGCAACTCCGCCTGCCCAGCTTTATTTTCCATCCCTTGGACTTTGACATGGTGAGCCAGCATCTGACCAGCCTGGTCACCCTCGAGTGCAACCTGCACATCACCTTGAGTGCCGGAGAGATGGTTGAGAAGCTAAAGCGACTGGTTAACCTCAAGGAGTTCTTTTTCGACGTTCTGGTGGACTGGGAGTTCAAGTGGCACTCCTCATCGCACAAGGACGAGGCGCAAAACCTGAGTTTCCCGTACAGCCGCCTCTGCACGAAGCTCTGTCCGAACCTGACCGTGGTGGGCTGTGTACCTACCCTGACGCCTCGTCCAACGAGAAAGGCCTACCCTCGCCTGGAAACCAGGATCTGCCACGTTCTTGATAACGAGGACGCTGCCGACAAGCTGGACGGGAAGAGCAACCTGGAGCACCTGGTGGTCACGAGACGAATGCACCCTGCCCAGGTCATCTGGCATTCGGAAAATGTCGTTTCCCTCTGCGTGGTGGGCATGACCAGGTTCAATGACTGGTATCCTCTCGTTCAGCTGAAAAACCTCAAAGTTCTCTACACCATCGGCTGCTCGCCTTCAGGAGGAATGGCTCTAAGGGTGGCAGAGCCTATTTCCCGTGAGCTGACGATGCAGAAGTATTCGATGTTGCAAATTACCAACGAGGATTCTGGCTACTACAGTTTACTACAGCTAATTCAAAAGAATGAATTGGTTCCCAGGAAGTTCATCATTCCTTCTGACCTGAGCACGCTCACGATTTTGGATTTCTTCGACCTGCCGAACAATTACGACAGATTGGTCGAGGTTTTCACTGCAAAGTGCCTGCAGAAAATAAAAATATCTTTTAACAATCTGGATAAATGCAGCCTCGTGAAGGCGACGGATGAGCTGAGGGCTAGAGACGACGTCGCTCCTAGTCTGCTATTTTTTGAGAGTAGGTTTTTGCTTTCAATTTTAAATTTTATTTCAATAATTTGTTTGTTACTCCTTTGCAGTCACGGCACCACTTGATCTTTCGAAGGATAATCGTACAATGTTGGCTGCATTTTATCAAGTGATTTGCGAAAAGGCCAAGAACCTGCAAAAGTTCTACTTGCATTTTATCAAAAGTAGTAACTGACCTTTCGTTTGACGCAAGAATATTTCTGAAGAATATGTACTTCAGTTATTTGTTTAAATAAAATATTTGATTTATTTTTATGCTTGATTATTTTATTGTTTGCCCTCCTTGAAAAGACCAATTAAAACAAAAACTGCTGGTAAAACAAAAGTAGGGCATCGAGTAAATAATACAAAGACAAATTTTCTCGGGCGTTAAGATCTCCTACTTGTTGAATTTGTGCCGTAACCACTGCTACATGAAATGGGATTCTTTCGTCGAGATTTATATTTATTAAAAACCATTTTTTTCTTGTATAATTTACACTACTCACTCATTCAGATTCAGAATTCACACGATAGCTCTTCATTATTGACGTGAATTAAATTGGATAATGCTTTGTTTTTCAAATCGAATAAATAAATATTAGGTTTAGAAGAGGCTTGGCTTCATAAGGTCTCGATAGTCAGGAGTGTCAAGATGCGGAATATTTTTTAATCAAAATATATCAACCAGTTGATAAACATTTAATCTTTATTATTTAACTACTTTCATTTGGTTTTGCCCGCATAGGTTTAGATAAAACAACAATGTTATTTTTTCCTTATTAATTAAAAGGAACGCTTATTATTATTATGAAGTATAACGCTTCTTCAACTTTAGAATTTGAGTTGAACTTATTTTGTTTTCTATTGTATGTTTTTTCTAATTAAAGTATTTATGGAAGGTGAAAAAAACATTCTTAATTTCATCTCATTGAATTATGTATGAAATATTTATTAGACACCAACGATTTACAACAACAGACATATACATGTATTTCATCTTATTACAAATATATTTTATAAAAATATATCACAAATTATGGGCGCACCAGGCCGCGCAGGAACCTAGCCCACTGAACTACCACTTCGTCCGCACCGACAACTCTCTGAACATTCTTGAAGAGCGCTCTGACGACCTCTTCTGATTTGTCCGTGCCTCGCTAGTATTTTTTCTTCAAACTTAAATTTTTGAAGCTGTCTGACAAGTCTGCTTCATTCCGCTGCTGCTCCTTGCTGGGATCCTCCCTGGAGTACCGGGGATCTTTAACTAAGGGCACGAAATTGGGTCTTTCAGCCCTCAATTCTTCGCCTGCTCCATTTGTTCCTTGGTTGGCTTGGCCAGCAGTTCTCCGATTGGGCGTGGACGAATCATACTTGTCTCTGCGAACAGAAAAATAATAGATCTTTTTATTTAATTTGAATGTTTAAATTTTAATTAGGGGAATCGAATCGGAGGCCAAAGCATTATTTCCAGGGATGCGAATCTCCAAGAGGCGTGAATGTTTCAATAATAAAATCCTCGCAAGGAATCGAGCGCCGTGCAGATTATGCAACCTGCTCTGCACCTTTGCGTCGCACTCGTCACCGCAGCACCAGCAGACACGCGACTCCCGAGCAGTCTCAGTTTTGAGGTGTTTTTATCGAAGTCATTTGTGCAGTTTATTTATATTTTTAATTGTATTTATTGAGGAATTGGTTTGATAATTTCCAAGTTAATGCACAAATGCCGCGAGCAAGGCCGTGTGTGTTATTTAACACAAATTATTTAACCCCAATAAGCGATTTACTTATGCGATTCTCTGAATTTAATGATTTGCGGAGACGAGTCTGGTGTGTTGAACGGCATTTAAATTGCTATTTAAAACTCTCCTGCCGCCGTCGATGTAGAGCGCACTATTTTCCGCTAATCCGCCTCTGCTGCACTGGCCTTTAACTTAATGATGCGGGGGAAAAATACCCCCCCCCTCTCCCCCATGGTGAACATTCTCAGCTTTTCATGAAAGATTTCAGAAATAATTTATCCCTTTCCGCTTTTGTGCCCGAAAATGAGCTTTTGCTGTGGAATGTTAATTATTTCCAACTATCCTTTCTATTTAAATTCCAAGCATAAGGAAATGACCGTTTTTTGTCACACTTTTGAGAAGGGTTGACAGCCACGCTGAATTTATAGAAATATGCAACTATTGCACTGGTGGAAATAAATTTAAATTTACTCGTTTCCGAGTGTTGGTAATTTAATGTCCCGCACGGTTATAAAAACTCGCTGCTAATTTGGAAATTTTCACACACGTTCCTCTCTTTTTTGATACCAAGAAAATTTTCCTTCGGGAATTCTGTAAGGGAAATCTTGTTTTTCGTAAATTCGAGTAGGATTAGAATCTATTTTTCGAGGTTTTTCCCAACCCAAACGCGGCAGAGCACGCGGATACGGAATAGTCAAATACAATTAAAAAAAAATGTAACACATACCTGAAATTAAATATTAATTCCATTTCTTTTCAAGTAATATTAAAAATGTGGACCTAGATAGGAGAGAAATGTATCAAAAAATTCGAGCGATTCCAAATTGCATTGCTCATCCAATTCCAAGCCACCGCCTGACGAAAAGAGGAGAATTATTTGCTTGGAAATCTCTGGAATCAGTCACATTGCCGAGGCCTTGCTCGACGAGTGCTTTAAGAAACGGCTGTCAATTTCAGCAGATGAATTGGAGGATTTTTTCCTAGTCTCTTAAAGAAATCATCATTCACGCCGAATTTTAATGAGGATGGAGCGGAACAATGATGGAGCACGTTATTTGAGTGGTTTGTCAATTTCCATACTTAAATTTTTATTTCTTTAACAAAAAAGAAAAACCAAGTCGATTGCTTTGTAATTTATAATTAAATTTTGGAATTTTTACTAAACATTCCGTTTCAAACAGCAGGTCGCAGCGCCCTAGTGAGAGATACAGGAGACGATAGAGAGTGCCTATTTTGCAGGAAAGTAATACAAAAATCAAAACCCTTGAAAAGAGGAAATTGCAGCCATTACGGCCACGTTTGCATCGACTGCGAAGTAACTGAGAGGTAAAATAAAGAATTGTGTGAGTAAGGTTCAACAGAGTCGTGAGAGTAATTAATCATGTTTTTAGTTTCACTATGAAAGATCTGCAAAAAATGACCCGAGCTGATATGGCAGCCCTCAGAAGGTGCAGCATTCTTCAACAATTCGAAGTTCATCCTGACGGTTTGTTTAAACATTTCTAAATTTTCTAATTATTTATTTAAAAATTTGTAACTCAGGCTCTGACGTGCTGATTGGCTTTTTTGAATGGCAAACATGCGGAATTTGTCGCAAAGCCTTGAGAAAGAACGACAGCATGCATGAGCACAATGTCGCTCGTCACAGTTCGGTTCAACATTGTGATTTTGGGTGCAATCAGTACTCAACTGCGCCAAGATTCGAAGCCCACAACAAAAGTTGCGGTATTTGGTGTCCTTGGTGCGAAGAGAAGGTCGACTACGATTACTGGGAACATTTTGCGAACGAGCGCGACAGGGTCTTCGTTTGTCCAGCCGACGGCTGCTGCACGGCTTTCCTGCGTGACGACCTTGAAGGAGCTTGCGCCCACCTTCTCTCCAATCATATCTGGCGATCGCCTTTCAGCTACCTGTGAGTCTAGAATAGAATAGAAAAGCGTTTTTGGAAGTTAATAATTGTAATGGATGTCGAATTTCAGCCATTTTATTCCGGAAGATGATGAGGAAACGATGGAAAATTAAACTACAGGGTGAAAGAAGATTAATTGATTTCATTCTTTTATATCGATAGAGTTATTTCTGATTTTTTTCGGAAAGAACTGTTGTATTTAAATTTAGAAAGAAACATTGATTTTTAATGTACATTTATTTATAATACAAGAGCTTCCTTTTCTTTGAGAAGAATAAACTTTGACATCAAGAAAATAATCTATTTTTTTGTCGTTTTAATTTAAATCCAAAGAAAACCTGAATGATTGACAAATCGTAATCATTATTTTAGCTGTTTCAGTGTATTCTCATTTAGTTTATTATTATAAAAAAACTATTATAAAGTGCAGAAACATAATTTTAATCCTTGGGTTGCTCAGAAGAACGCCTGCAGCATTCGGCTGCTAGCATTCCGCGTAACAACTATGCGCCGCGTGTTGCATAATCATCGATCTCTTGCTGACATTTAATTTTTTATTTTAATATTTAATTACCCATCAATTATCAAAGGTATTAAAAGGTTTGCTTTCTAAATAAATTCCTCGAAAATGAAACAGAAGCTTCGTGGTGAATGTTTAAATATGAAAATAATCTTGCCTAGCTCAGAAAAATATGAAAAATGCTGGGAATGTCAAGTCTGGTGAAAATTTAGAATGTCTACAAGAAAAAAAGACTTTAAATAAAGCTACATTTGAGGAAATAAAATGTAAGAATTGCTTGGCTTGGATGGAATTCGGTATGCCTCAAATTTTTGAACATTTCCACTTCATCTCTCTTATAAATACCACACACGAAGCTGAAAAGACTCGCATTATTTATTTGGAACGACAAGAAGACGGTCTTGTCTTGGGTTTGGTCGAAACAGATTCCATAATTTCGAAATTATATATTGAAATCTATTAAATTCGTCTTTCCAAATTTTCATATATTTTTAAGTGAATTAATTCACTTGCTTATCAACTGCTAAGATGATGCCATCCCAAGGTGAAGCTGCTGGACCAAGTGGTACGATATCAAAACAATTTTATTAAATTTTCTATTCAGTTGAAAAAAAATCAAATTTTTTGGCAGCATTCTGAAAGGTCTAAATTGTGAGATACATTTTTTTTTTGCAGAAATCAAGATAAAGTGTTTATACTGCGATCTACCTGACTACAAACTGCTGGAAAAAATCTACAGAAGTACAGGGTCAGGACCGAAATACATCTGTTCCTACTGCGAATTTACAGAACGGTACATTTATTTCCTTTAAAAGTTTTTTTGTATATTTATCAAAAAAATTCTCAGCTTTACAGTTGTTGATTTGGCAAAGAAGATAGGTGTTAGTTCGACTGACCTAAAAAGCCTAATAAAAAATATGGAATTTTTTAAAACATTTTACAATGAAAGAGGTAAGTTTTTCCCACAAAGCTCTAAAACCATTTTTGAAATTCAATTCTGAAATCCTACGAAACTCAATATTTTCATTTTTTGAATTATTATTATTTAAAAAAAATGTAAAACGCCACATTTCGGCATATCTGTTTAGAATTTACTGGCTTTAGGCAATGTCGCCAATAATTAAATGCCTGCTGTTTTGAGTAATAATTAAATTAATTTCTTTCTTTCTACCGCTTTTATTCGTGCATTTTTAGGGATTGACGTGAACAACGCACCGCTTGGATATTTGGAATTGGAAATATGCGGCTTATGTTCTATGCCAATTTCAAGAAATACCTCGACCGAAGATCACAATAACACGGCGGCTATGCATTATTCTGGATTCATTAAAAAATGCAATAAAGGATGCGGACGCTACATTTGGATTATGTCCCTTCACGAACAATATTGTAAAAAATTATGCGAATACGAAGGTTGCAAGAAAAAGTTCGATCTGACCGACGTTCACTTCAAAGAGGTCCACAGACCTTTCTTCTGTCCAATCGCGGGCTGCGACAAAGGTTTTCCACCACAGGATATCGAACAAATTTGTACCCACATTGTGAAGACTCATTTATTGAACACCGTCAAAACGTTTTCCCCGCCAAAAGAGCAAGTTTATCATATTTTTTCTTATAATTTATTAAGATTTTTTCTTATAGATATTCATTCATGCCTGAAACTGTGGAAAACCAGCCTGACGATGTAGCTAAACCAAGTGGTAAGATATATATCGAATTTTAAAAAACGCAAACATAAAATTTAGTTTTAAGACACATATTTTGAAATGAGCGTAATTGCATTGAATTTTAGCGACCAAACTAAAAACGAGGAAAATAATAGAGAGGCACTCTTACTCCTGCAACAAAAAAACTAAAGTAACTAGCTTATAATTTTGGGAGTGCAACAATATCCATTGCCAGGAATGCAAAGAAAGAGAAAAGTAAGCAATTTGTCAATTTATTATAGAGAGTTTTACTGACGAGGTATTTACATTTTTACAGATTTTCGGTGGAAAATTAGTAGATATGATGAAGAAGAATGGTTTTGAGCCAGTTGTCGACTTGCAATCCTTCAGAAAAAGGCAAAATTCCTAGAGGTAATTCAGGAGACTAGTTTGCATTTCGATTCTTTGAATTCTTGGAAAATACTCGATGGCATCCTTTAATTTGCAAGGGTGCCAAAAATCTAAATTAACTGTTTTTCCAAGAGTTTTTATGTATATAGTCCTTCCAAAGAATAAAATACATCATTTGACTTCTTATTCTTAGGGTCAGACGTGTCTGATGTAACTCTAAGATTTCGGAAACTAGATAGATGTCCTGGATGCGGTGAGAATCTCTGTCGCAACGAGTCTCTTGAGAAGCATTTCCAGGAATATCATCCTCTTAAGAACAGTCCTGAGGATCTCGTGGAATGTAGCAGAGGATGCAAAGGTTTTAAATTGCCACTCACGAAACGTTTTGTGGAGCTAAATGCCAACACGAGGAATGCTCTTTCACTTTTTACCATCGGAACGATGACCATTTTAAATCGGTTCACAAGATTTTCTTCTGTGAAGCTATGGGATGCCCCTGTTATTTTCCACCTGATGATATTGGAAATATTTGCATGCACATTGTGAGAGGGCACTTGAACCGTCTCCCACAGCATATGTAAGATTATATTTTCATCATTTTTTCCTTGTGGCAATTCACCTGTTGCATAAACCCTAAGTGTCCGAAGCCGCCAACAGAGGGCGCCACCGTAGACTTTCGATTTTAAGGCACTTCCGCTGCGATTTTAGGCTCAATCTAGCTACTGTGCATTCTTCAATTAATTTGCTATTTTTTGATGTGCTGAAAACAAAAATCGGTTCAGCCAATCGCCGTAGAATCGTGAAAAATTATTTTTTGAAATAAAAAAATCTTTTCCAACGTTTCTACGGCGAATGGCTGAACCGATTTTGGTTTTCAGCACGTCAAAAATAAAATCAAATTAATTGAAGAACTCAAAATAGCTAAATTGAGTCTGAAATTGCAGCGGAAATGCCTTAAAACCGCTTAAAACAAATTTTTTAAGAAAGTCTGTGGTTGTGCCATCTTTTGGTGGCTTTGAACACTAAGGGTTTATGCAACTGGCCAATTGAGAACTTTTTCAGCCCGAGAAAAAGGACAGTGCTGTCGAAATTGATCCAGTATCTCAAGTGACGATGAATCCGAAGCTTATAATATTTAATTTATGTGGATGGTGTCGATTCTTTTAAAGATTAATTAAGCGACCAGGAATTCACGGAAAAATACCCAGTAAATGGTGTTCACTTTTAAATTATACATTAGTTTCGATACAAAAGGCTGCAATTTGGCATTGAAACAAAGGGATCTTGCCGTTTTTCAAATATTTTCACAACAAACACTCTTAGAGATTTTTATCACTCAAAGCAACGGAGTTCCAAATTCATGCGTACAGAAACATAGAGCATTTTCAGGCGCACAAACACTTCTTGTAAAATATAACAATCAAATATAGTTCCAATATATATCATGGGGATTAAAAAATTCTTACATTTAACATACCAGATTTTAGCATTTAGTTTTATGATAATTTATAATAATTTTGTATTTAATATGTATAAAATTAGAAGTGGAACCCTTCTAAAAAACAAGCTGGCTGAAACAGCTTAATAGATCAGAACAATTTTTCCTATGCTTGGCTGATTAATTGATTATGTATACGAATTAACTGTCATTCATTGTGCGTCCCTAGAAATTTGTACATCTAAAAATAAATCTTGATCAAAGAAAATGTCTACAAAAATTGATTTGTGTATTTGTTTTTCTTCAAATTGGTCTCTTTCGTCGTATTAAAATGAATGCCAATAAAATCTCACTGACTTTCCTATCGTGAACAGCCCATTTGCTCTTTTAACCTAATTTAAAATCGGAATTTAGCTGCATTTCAAACTAAATTTGTATAAAATGCAATTAAGACATTATGAATTAACTTGCAAAACATTTTATACATTGCGGAAATACAGTTTCAAACTAATAAACTAAATATTTACTGGTTTTTGTCTCTAATAGAGAAGGTTGATCAATGGACGCCTGCGGAGTGCGGCTTTACCGAAAAATTCCATGAATTTTAAAGTACATAGGTGTGTGCATAATTTAAACTTAAGATGTATATTTTCGGCCGCTGGTTCGTAATTAGAAAAATCATGCTTGTCTGAGGAAATAATGAAAAATGATTTTTAATGTCTAGAATGGTGAAAATTCAGATTGTCTACAATAAAAATTAGCTTTATTTGAGGTAAGAAAATGCTACAAATACTTGGCTTGCATGGAAAGACCAAGACAATTCAGTTTGCCTCGAAATTCTGAACATTTCCAGGCTGCATCCATTCCATTTTTCTTACGTCACTCACATTATTCTCTTGGAACGACAAGAAGACGGTCTTGTCTTTGCTTTGGACGCAATGAATTCCGTCATTTTGAGGTTATTCACCACCTGCCAGCCAGATTCCAAATTAACTCACCTTTCCCCATATTCATTGAATTTTTAAACTAAATTAATTCAGTTGCTAAGAAGATGTCATCCCAAGGTGCGGCTGCTGGACCAAGTAGTGGTACGATCTCAAAACAATTTTTTAAACTTTTTATCCAGTTGAAAAGAATCAATTTTGAGAGAGTCTGAATCATGTATCAAATATTTTTTTATTTCTATACCGTGAAAAAGCTGGTCAAATTTGGCTCTGCCGTTAGACACCATAAAGTGTATTTATTTTGGACCACACAGAGCAAACAAAAGAATTTACGAAATTTATCCGTCTAAAGTGTTAGGAATTTTTTGCAGTAATCCATCAGAAGAAGTGTTTATACTGCACAGAACCTAAATACATTTTATTACAAGTTCGAAAAATAGATGGGTGCGGGCCGAAATACATCTGTGTCAGCTGCGAAGCTAGAGAGCGGTAAATAAAAATATAAAATATTTATTAACTTTTAATATGTTTATTATATAAAAGCTTCACAGTTGCTAAATTGGCAGAGAAGATAGGAATTGTTGATTTGACGGACCAAATAAAAGAAATGGAATTTTTTAAAACATTTGAAATTGCTGAAGGTAAGTTTTTGCCATGAAGCTCCAATACTATTTTAAAAAAAATCAATGTGGAAATTCTACGAAACTCAATCTAAATTTTTTTTCTGTATTTTCATCCAATACATTTCAAAATAGAAAAAGAACGTCAAGCAGCGCTGACAATATAGTTTGAGTTAATCCATCTATTGGAGGCTTTCTTGATTTTTGATTTAATATTTTGCAAATTAGATCAGGATTTTGAAACGTCACATTTCATGAATTTATTGAATTTTTGAGGAAATTTTCCCTATTACATGCTTGCTGGTTTGCACAGTTTTCCTGCAATCTCTTAACTACCGCTTTTATCAAAGGAAATTGACCTTATAATATTTCCATTTAATCCGTTTAATTATTTTTAGAGATGGACGTGAATAACGTAATGCTTGGATATTTGGAATTTGAAATATCTGGTGTAAGTTCTAAGGAAATTCCAATTAATTCCTCGACTGAACAGCACGATGGGGATAAACACGAAAATTGCGAGGGTTGCAAGGAAAATTACGATCCATCCCATGACATTCCCTTCTTAAACGAACTTTTCATCTGTCCAACCGTGGGCTGCACCCAAAGTTTTCTACTAGAAAAGATTGAAGAAATTTGCACCCACATTGTGATGACTCATGTATGGCGCCGCGTCCCTAAGATGTATCTGCCAAAAATGCAAGTTAAAATTTTTCTTTTCTTTAAGCTTATAAATAATTTCATTCAGGCTTAACACTGCGGAAAACCTGCCTGACGTTGTAGCTGCACCAAGTGGTAAGAATAAATATCGAATTTTTGAAAATTAATCGTTTTGGTGGCATCCTATCTAATTTTAGACAATTTTGAAATTAATGTAGAATAGCACTGATTTTTATAGCTACCATAATTAAAACTTATTTAATATTTTAAATTCCCTGAACGTCCAATACTGAAATTTTTAATAGTATTTAATACCAAAATGTTTTTGTAAATAAATAATACATCACCGGGGGCCTAGTTACGTTCTTGTTTTGGTTCCCGCCGGTTAGAAGTCAATATGGCGTCGAATTAATGGAGGCCAATCAGGAGACGGTTCAGCGGCCAATCAGAAGCGTCAAAAAAGAGGCGTGCCGGCCTAATAATTTCATTCCCGCGTATTTTGTTACATTTCCATCAGCCTGATGTGCCATCTAACGGTCTAATCAGCTGTTAGTAAAGAAATAACAACAATAATATTAATTTCAATCATAACTTTTCCCTGCCATTTTCATTTTACGTTTGTAATTTTCCCTCCGTACTCTACCAGACGCCATATCTGCGCACTGCCTGAATCTGGCTCCCGGTGTAATACATCAGATATCATTTAATAGATAAATAATAAATTATTTACAGGAAGCAAGATAAAGTGTTCATACTGCAACGATGACAAAACTGACCTTATAAATATAAAGGCACATAATAAACTTCCTTTATACATTTGCTCGGGATGCAGAGAAAAAGAAAAGTAAAAAAATTGTCTTGTTTTATATGTTGAAGATTGTTTAACTATTTTATACAGGATGACGGTTGCTGAATTGATAGAAAAGATAAAGGAGACTGGCATTGAGGTCGACCTGAGATCCATCAGAAACATGGAATTTTTGAAACCATACAAAATACCTGAAGGTAATTCGGGGAATGAAATGTTTTTCGATTCTTTCAAATCGTGAGAATACTCTTTAATAATTACTATAATTCGGAAGGGTGCCAAAAATCTATAGCTTTATTGTTTGCACACATTTTCAAGCAATGCTTTTGCTTTGAGTTGCAGTTCCATTTTATTCAGAATACAAAAAAAGAAACGATAAAGGGGAAAATGATAGTAAAATTGCCGATTAATTGAATGTCTTATAAGATTTTTCAGAGTCTGACGTGTCGGACGTAACGCTAGGATTTTGGGAACTGGAAAAATGTCCTATATGTACTAATGGTGTGAGTCGGAAAGTGTCTATTGAGAAGCATATTCAGGCTAATCATCCTGAGGTTCGTCCTAAAGAGCTCGCAGAATGTGGCCGTGGATGCCGTAAAATTATTCTCAAGCGTGGAATTGTCATTCACGAAAATTCTTGTAAAATGCTCTGCCCGTACCAGGGTTGCAAGCAAGTTTATGAGAGTCGGAATCATAATCATTTTATGTGGCACAAGCTTTTCTGCTGTCCAATCGGGAGATGTTCCACATATTGTCGACCTGATGAAATTGGAGCTATTTGCAAGCACATTGTGACAGAGCACTCAAACCGACTCCTGCAGCATTTGTATGAAAATATTTTCATGATTTTTTCTTTATATAGCAATCAGGATTTTTTTCAGCCCGAAAAGAAAAGGAAAATGCAGTGCCAAGCGATGGGGTGAATCCGAAGCTTAATCTATTGTTTACGTCGAACCTTTCAAAGATTAATCGATCTGATATTCAACTGTGGCATGATGAAGAGTGCGACGGAAAAAACCCAGAAAATGCATGGCGTTCACTTTTAAATCATACACTTAACTTGTGTTCGATGCAAGTCTCCAATTTGGCGTCTTTAGGTTTTTTTTTCAAACATATTTGCAAGAAACTCTCTTGGACTTTTTTATAACTCAAAGCAATTGAGTTCTGAATTCATGTACATACACATAAATCCTTTTTCAGGCGCACAAACACTTGTAAAATACATATAAAAATCAACTATGGTTCCAGTAGCTTTTTGTGAATAAAAAAAATTCTCTTGTCTTTGTTAATAATTTTTTGTAAATTAATTTTTCTTAGTTTTAACGTAACTGATTAAAGCATTTCTCATGACTTTGGTTTCATAGAGATCAAAAGTAATTTTGTAATTATTGCGTACAAAAAGAAAGAAATGGGACCCTTTGATTTGTACAACCGAACGACAACCCTACGAGAAAAATCACGTGGTAGACACGTGAAAAACTCGTGGTTTTTGCCACGAGTTCACGTGTCTTGAAACACGTGTCTACCACGAGTTAGACACGTGTGAAGTCTCGTGTAAAATCACGTGTTTTTGGAACGAGTCACGTGTTGACACGGGTTTGGAACGAGTTGAAACTAGGCTTTAATTTTGCATTAAATATATTTATTTGCATCAAATAATGACCATTATACATATGCAATTACAATTATTATTCGCATACATGTGTTCTACTGCTCGCGGCTAGCTCGTTGAAGAGCTCGGTTCGCACTCGAGAGGGGGTTCCGACCTGGCTCTTGCACTCTCACCCTTGCAGGGAGGGTGGTGGTTGTGATTTCGGTCTTCTAAGGGAGAGTTTGACCTCAATTTTGATTCCCCACTCGCGGAATTAACAGTTAAGGGTGAATTTTCGCGAGAGTATAAAGGGTAATTTTCAATTAGGCGGTATTTTGACTTTGACCTAGATCAAAATCCCCCATAAACAACCAAAACCACAACCACCACCATCCCTGCGAGTGTGAGAGCGCGAGAGCCAGGTCTGAACCCCCTCTCGAACACGAACCGAGCTCTTCGACGAGCTAGCCGCGAGCAGCGAGGCAGTCGGCACAACATCCTTAAAGTAATGAAATGAACATGCAGACCTATGCAAAGGAACAATCCTTAAAAAACTAGTTTAATACAATGTTTATAACGATAAGTGATCTTAACAATACTAACAATATTAAATTTTGTTAAAAAATATATTAATTTGACGACTTAATAAGCAGAAATTAAATTAATAATTAAACTATTAAAATTACAATGCAAGTACGACATTAAATGTATTCATAAACTCATAATGGTTGGCATGTTAATAAATATAAAATTTAAACAGTTTCTACTGCTCGCGGCTGGCTCGTCGGCGGGCTCGGTTCGTACTCGAGAGGGGTTCCCATTCTGGCTCTCTCACGCTCTCACCCTCACAGGGAGAATGGTGGTTGTGGTTTAGGTCATCTAGGGGAAGGGAAGAGTTTGACCTTACAACCATGACCACAACCACCACCCTCCCTGCGAGGGGGGGAGCGCGAGGTTGGAACCCCCCTTTCGAGTGCGAACCGAGCCTTCCGACGAGCAGTAAAAGCAGTCGGCACAATATCGAAGACGATTCAGTCGAATCAAAAAAAAAAAATTGTCTCACGTGGCTCCGTGTTCTTCATGGTCTTCTTCTTCATCAGCTGCTTCTACTGCTTCCTCCTCTTCATCTTGGGCCCACTCTAAAACAGACCAAAAATTCAGTTGTCAATTATATATTAATGAGTGGATACTATAAAAATTAATTGGTTTGTAAGATAAATTTTAGTCTAATTTAACAAATTTTGTGCTCGAATTTTAATTTAAAGGTTTGATAGTGACTTAATTTTGCGCCTTTATCTAAATAATATTATCTTTAAATAAACATTCATTACAATTCAAACTATCAATAATAGGATTTAGATCCTTAAGAATTCCAGACAAAGCTAAATAAATGTAAGAATAAAAATTACGGGATTTCAACAAATTCAAGGCAATGACAGGACTTTTAGTGATCGACAAAATTACATTCCTTTGTTACTTACACAGGAAATATAATTAAATAGGATATTATCAAGTAAATTGCGAATATATATGTATGTTGTCACTCGCGAAAATGGAAATGCACACAATGTTATATGTTATACATTACTGGATTTAACTTAGGTGTCAATATATGACAATGCAAATTGTTTGAGTTCATAGATTATCATACACTATTAATGAAAATTTTAGACATCATGACCATACCTGCCAGAAATATAGAAGCCTTTGATCCCAGGGTTTCACTCCAAAACAGATCCGTGTTCAGCAGCCTCAATCAGCTTTCTTCCAGACGGCAGAGGCGGGGGCAGCGGGGCCAATTTCGATTTAAGTCGTCGTTTCACAAATTCTCAATCTGAAACATAACATTGTAAACATTTTAATTCAGCAATAGAGCAAAAATAGATAATATTTGTCAAAGTGCATGCTGTTTATTCCATAAAAAGTAGAAAATTTACGTCATGAAACACGTCATGGTGCCGTACAAATTGCGCATAGCTCAACAAACAACTTAATTTTCAGTGTCGAATTGGTTGTTGCCTTTTTTGCGACGAAGAAAATCGCGTTTGGTAGTTGAGCTTCGCACAATTTTTACGGCACCTTAAGACGCGATGCAGTTTACATTTCGTGATTAACAAGCTCATATTATGTACATGCAGATATAGAAATAAGAAAACTACAATGATTTTAATACATTACACACCTGCATAATATGATGGATGGTCGAGTTCACACAGAAATGCAGCAGATTATTGATGAATTGACGGGTCCAAACACACACAGCCGCGAGACGCGTAATTCCAGAAGGGTTTCCGCGGGTCGTGCGTGCACTTACACCGGTGTTTATTAGCGGATTGCGTACGTAATTATGCGTGAAGAACTGAAGACGATGCGCGCGTGTGTCCTTCACGTTAGCTTTTCTCTTTTTGCCGTTTGACCGTTGGCTGCTTACGCGTTGTTTCCGATCCTGCCTGATCCTGCTTGGTGCATGCTTGTGCTTCACCAGCTCCCGCCCCCACTTTCGCTTTTTCTCTCTTGCCGTTGCCGCTTACGCTGCAAGCAGCAACGCCAGCCGCTCCTGCCCCTCCTGTCCCTCCTTGCTCTTCCCAGCTGGGATCTTTGTTGCGCGCTTGGATGAAATTTAAAAGTTGGTAAATAACCAGCCGCGCGAAGCGCAAGCAGTAGAGTTGCTGCGGCGCCCTGCACTTTAAATTCCGCAAGCGAATTTTTAATATCACATCAATGAAATATAATTAAATTTAATTAATTAAAATTTAGTTAATAAAAATTTAAATAATATATTGAAGAAATATAATAGGAGCTAATTAAAAAAAATATTAATAAATATCAAATTATTAAATTATAATTTTAATTTGAATAAAATATTATGAATTATTTCTAGTAAATCATCATTTGACTTTAAATGTTTGTAAAATATTATGATTTGTTTGAAGAAATAAAAAGGAATTGAAATTAAAATTTATTAAATTTAAAAATTAATTCCTCGAAAAATTTTCTATGGTTAAAGTGGGAACATACAGAACTTTATTATACCATATATGTAGCGTAATAGCTAACTTAAGTGCAGGTTTTTTCTTTTAAAATTATTTTGAGGGCAAATTATTCAACCGAACTACTCGTGAAACGGTACTCGTGTTAAACACGTGTTAATCTCGTGGTCTCCGACACGAGTTAAATTGACCACGTATTTTCTACGAATTTTGAAAATTTGTGCCCATTTTTCAAGTAAAATGGGCAAATTTTTATATATTGTAAGTAAATATTAAATTTAGCTACTCGTGTATTTTAACTCGAGTTGAACACGTGATCTCTGACACGTGTTCATCACGTGATCTCGGACACGTGTTCATCACGTGATCTCGGACACGTGTTTAAAAACACGTGTTTTCACACGTGTTCAACTCGAGTTAAATTACACGTGTAGCTAAATTTAATTATTTACCCTTAAAATCATTAAATTAAGAAACAAAACTGCAAATTACATATTTGAAATGCAATTGAAGCAATTAACAAGTAATTTAATTTTTAACTCGTGTCCGGTAACACGTGTTTGTCACGTGATGATCACGTGATCCAGAAATATTAAAAACACAAAATAAATCAAAATTTCCAGTCAATATTGACTAAGGGGACCTCAAATAACCCGGGAAAAATAACAAAAAAAATATTTGAGGAGGTCACCGAAAACTCGTGTCAACACGTGATTTTTCTCGTAGGGAAGCTGGCTAAAACAGCTAATAATAGAACAAATCAAATTTTTCCTTGCTTGGCTGATTGTGTATACGAATTAACTGTCATTCATTGTGCGTCCCTAGAAATTTGTACATCTAAAAATAAATTTATTTGACCTCAGAAAATGTCTACAAAAATGAATTTGTGTATTTGTCATTCTTCAAAAATGTCTTTCGTATTAAAATGAATGCCAAGAAAACAGCCCATTGGCTCTTTTAATCTAATTTAGAAACAGAATTTGGCTGCAATTTAAGATCTTCAGAAAAAGTTGAAAATTTAAACTAAATTAATAAAAAAATGAAATTAAGGCAATTTGAATTAACTTGCAAAACATAATAAATTGCAGAATGTTTACAATAAAAATTTCTTTTTTTTTTCTACATTTGAGACAAGAAAATGCTAGAAATGCTTAGCTTGCATGGAATGACCAAGATATGAAAATAAATCTTGATTCGCAAATATACATTGAAAATTTCGTTTTTTGTTTTTTACTTTTCAAATTACTGGCGGAAGGGCTCGGACGGCCCGTTTGCGCGTGGCGCGACAACCACTTGTTTTAAAAATTAAATTTTACACCATTTTTAATATTCTGGTTGTCACTCTGCCCTCTTTATCAACGATTTGAGATATTAAGGAGGTTCAATTTGAAATTTTGTATTAAATTGTATTATTTTTATCTTTATACCACAGGATCTAAAAAAAAAAATACTCGCAGAATTCATGACAAATCAAATATTCTGGAAATGCAGAGCGTGGCTGGAATGAGCAGTTTTTTTAAATTTTCATCGTCACGACTCCGATGTCACTCAGGAAGCCGTGAATGCTCGCATTATACGCTCGGAATACCAAGGAAACAGTCAAATCTTTGCTTGAACGGCTGCGTCAATCGATCGTTTTAAGAAAAATTCCAATTTCTCATTTAATTTTCTTGGAGCGTTTATTTACGTGCATCGGCAAGCTAAAAAAGTTGCCAAAACAATCAGGAGGAATCATGGCTGCAACAGGTGATATAGATTATTTTATTCTTGTGCAACTCATGTGGTTGAGAATTTGAAAATTTTTTAATTTGATCATTATTCCTGCAAACTCCATGTAAATTTGAAGTATCTCCGATCTTTTCACTAAAAAAAAATGTAAAAATTCACCTGGTCAATTAAATTTGTGTCAGAATACACGAGTATATTAATTTAATTATTATTACCATCAAAATAATTTTATCAAGGAAAAAGATAGTGAAGACTATTAGTTAAAATTAACGCAATTGTAGCATCAATAAATTTATTTTATTATTGAACTATCTCGTATACATGTTTTCACGTGAATTGCACGTGTCCCGCAATAGATGCAAATTTCCGGTCAAAACTGATATATATGGGACCTAAAATAACCAGAAAAAATATTTAAAAATTATTTCGAATGGATCACCAACAAACTCTTGTGATATTCCTCGTTGTCACATGTAGGTAAACAGTCCCACCATTTCAAAGTGACTCTGGCTGCCACTTGCTGATAATGGGATTTTTTTAATTTCCCATTTGATTTAAGACAGATTTTTGTGGCACCAGCAAACAATAACGGATTCAAATTGAGCTATTTTTCCTTTTTGTTCACCTCAAGTGACACATGCACCGATAGGCTATGCCAGCCGCCGTTGAAAAAGGGCAAATAATTAATAGTCTTCAGGCTTTCAAGGGTCAGGGATCAAACTTAGCGTTTAAAAATGTTGTCAACCACGCCAGTCGCCGCCTTAAGGCTCGAGGTCATTTATCGAAATTTGCCACGATTCTCAGCAGTTTACAACTGCTCCCTTTCCTCCCTGTACAGAGATGACAAATAAATTCTTCGCTTGTAAAAGAAGCAGACGCCAAAGACCACGTTGAATAGGAGTGACAGAGAAAAAAGCCAGATCCAGATTAGGGAGCTGCTGCTTTCTGCGCTTGTAACTGGATAATGGCGCACGTTGCCGTGCTCGTAAGTGATGCTCAGTTTTTGTGGACAGCCACCTTTCATGCCGTCAACTATTAAAGCAAAATTTAAATTGCATGATTTAATTGATAAAAATTAACGTGCGGTCTCTTTTTACCTGAGTTGCTGTTGCAGTTGACGGAGAAGTATACCGAGCCTTCCTCTTCGTTTGCAATTCGAATCACGGTGCAATTGCATTTTTTTCTTATGTTAATAGGCTTTTCTGGGTCATTGAGGCACCGTTCGAACTTTTCTGATGCGTCGTACCAGCAGAAGTCGTACAGGAGTTCCTTTTCTGGAAAATTAAAAATAAATATAGCGGGACAAGAAGCGATGAGTAGCTAAAAATAATTTTTTTAATTATTTAATGCGGTGTAACTAGGTTTAAATGTATAGTGGATATTCTCTAAATCTATACAAAAGCAAAAATTTGAACTCGATTCAAGGGAAATGGCCCCGGACCGCCCATTTATGCTAAAAACAAAGTGCGTGTGTCAAGGAAAATATTATAAATATCAAATTGAAAATAAAACGAGCGCTACACGGTTTTTATAGACGGCTTAGAAAATTTTAAATGGCTTAAAATGCATGATTCGTGCTTATTTGATTATCCAACAATGATTAGAAGCTCGTAAGGAAAAATCATAGATCGTCCAACTTCCACAGTCCTACCTAATTGTTCGTTATTTTCTAAACCCAATATATTTTTAGTCTCTAATCGGTCTTCCTGGTCAGCAAAAGTTGCAGTTGGAAAAAGAGGGCTAAAACTGAATTGTACTAAAACACGCGAAATAATTAATAAAGAAGCCATAAGGAAAATTTTTTCCCACGAAAAAGGGTCGGAAATATAGAAGTTAGAATGTGATTCTTATTACCATTTCCTCCGATGAGAAGTTCCCATTTGTTGGTTTCCTTCTCTTGAAAAGAGATGGAGGTGCAGGAGCATGGTGTGAAGATTTGAAGACAAATCGAAAGCAGTATCACAAGCTGTAACTTTGCTCCAGTCTCCATCCTCTATCTGTATGAAAAATATTTAATTAACTCTTGATATTTTGTTTGCCACCTCATGAATATAAGAATCAGCAGTGACAAGCCGCACCACCTAGAGTCGCGAAGGCAGAAAATTAAACCCCTTATATAAGAAATAAATTAATCAAGTTTTTTTTAGCACAAAATTAAATTATTTTTCTATTTTCTAATAACTCTAGCAATGTGTGAAAAATATTGCCATAAAAGACGATCTCTCAGTTCTTTTCTATGATATGATTTTTATTGGAAGATTGGATATTAACAAATAAAATAATAAATTTATGATCAGTATTTTCCTAATTTAGAATTTAAAATGGAATTCTGTTAAATCGGTTCATCCCAGAATTTCTTTGAAAAATCACAAATTTAAATATTTGAGCAGTAGCTTGACAAGTTGAGAAAACTAGGCTCTTTTCAAGAATTTTCATGGCGTTATCTAATTTAAAATAGACCCTCTTCTATGCTAATGAATTGTTTAACTCGATTTAAAGCATTTTGCGCCTTCCTGTTAGTCACTGATAGCATTTAAATTCACTCTGCGGCTGCTAATATTATGTGACAGCATGCCCAGACACTCTAATCTTTAATATAGCAACAAAAAGGCAATTATTTCCCATGAAAATTGTAGTTGAGGTATTTTTCCCTTTTTTGATCACCTCGAGAGACTCGAACCCTCTCTTGCATCATCCGCATTCACCGACTGCCTAAGTTAAAAAGTCTAACTTCCACCCTAATTGAAAGATATAAAGGGATGTCCTGTTTATTCCTTTAATGTGATTGATTTAAATTTGTACAGCAATTTTTTAAGCTCGGAAGAGCAAAATCAAAAAATAAAACCCAAAATACCTAATTTTAGGATTATAATTTTTAAAATAAACATTATCACTAAATTTGTTAATTATTTATTATCTCAATTGAGAAAGTTAATGTTTGTAATCAACAGTTATTAACTCACGGTGAGAGATGTGCAACCAGCCGTTGTTTTTTGCCGCAAATTGATAATTTCGAGCACTTGGCTCGTCGAACAGCTGACGCACCCGCAAGCAACGAGAGCTAAACTCACACAGCGTGTTGTGTGCCAGCGGATGGGTACGAAAGAGCCAAGTAAGACTTTTTACAGCATGGATGTGACGTATGATGATGTTACCAGCACCTTTTTACCGAGCCAAATCCCTTTGCTCCACCTCGTGACAAATTAGCAAATCTTGAAGATGATATGGGACTAAGAGACGGAGTCTTTTATTTGCAAAAATAATTAATTAATGGATTTTCTGCAATTTTAAGATGGTAATAATTAAAAAAAAACTATAACTGCATATTATGTGATATGAAATTTCTCAATTTCTACCCACTCATTCAGAATTTACACGAATTAAGCTATGAAAATTGTAGACGTGAATTGAATTGGGCCTAGATTTTCGTTTTTTCGCAATTCTTCCTAAAATAAGATGTGTATATTGGAGCCAAAGTAACATTTCTGAACTTTAATCGGTGGTGAAAATATAGTCCAAATCTGCTTAAAATTCGGTAAATGATTTTTCCTGTCGGAATTTTCTCTAAACTTATTAGGCCAGCTTTTTATTCTAGTCAGTTGCAAAATTTCTTCTAATTTTATATTGTCATCCATCCAGTTTTTAAAGTTTAACTGAAAATGACAGTGACTTTCGATGCTAATTAATATTTTATGCAAAAGCGAGTGAATTTTAATCTATTTTTGATAAAGTGTATATGAAAATCCTAAAAAATTCTGCCTATACAAATTTCCTGTGGGGTCTAGTTTTCCGTGCAGAAAATTCGAAAACTATAGAAATTGCGTGACACAAGTTATCTAGCAGTTTGTTTGGATCGTCGAGCGCGACCGAAATGCCTGCGTTTGACTGACACACACATTGCACCGTCAAATGATTAGCATTTGGGCCGACGTGCGAAATATAGATAAATATTTCCTGCTGCTTTTGTCAAGAAGATGAGGGGTATTTTTTTTTATCAAAACATTTCACGCAGTTGACCAACAATGATCTTTATATTATCATTTTATGGTTGTGCCCAAATATATGAATGACACAATATGGTTAAAGCGAAAAACAACCAGGAGCTTATTTTAATTAAAAATCACACTCGTCCCCAAATTTGATGGAACACTCTATCAGTTTTTGTCAAACAAAAATATAAATTTGAAGTCAGAGTTAATTTCATCAGTTTGATACAAATATTATTTAATTTTCGTCTGTAAAATATAGCTTAAGCATTTAAAATTTCAGTAATACTCTTATTTAATTGACCAGTTGCATAAACCCTTAGTGTTTAAAGCCGCCAATAGATGATGCAATCACAGACTTTCTTAAAAATTTTGCTTTAAGCGGTTTTAAGGCATTTCCGCTGCGATTTCAGACTTAATCTAGCTATTTTGCTTTTTTTAAATTAATTTGCTTTTTTTTGACGTGCTGAAAACCAAAATCGGTTCAGCCATTCGCCGTAGAAACGTTGGAAATGATTTTTTATTTCAAAAAATAGTTTTTCACGATTCTACGGCGATTGGCTGAACCGATTTTGGTTTTCAGCACGTCAAAAATTAGCAAATTAATTGAAAAATGCACAGTAGCTAGATTGAGTCTGAAATCGCAGCGGAAGTACCTTAAAATCGAAAGTCTACGGTGGCGCCATCTGGTGGCGGCTTCAAACATTTTAGGGTTTATGCAACTGGTGAAATTCACAAAAATATCGATGTAGAAACCGGAGGGGAGAAAACTGGCTGCCCTGCTTCTGTCACTACCTCGGCGACTATCTGCAAATATAAAAGGGCCGCTTTTGTTCCACACCTGAACTATTCCGCGGCGTTTTGCTTGCTCGTAAATACGCCATGTTCTCGCGAGTTGTGAGTGCGCGAATTTTTCTCGCTATTTACCTGAATAATTTTGCCTGGCAGGTGGTGATCGCTGCTCTTGTGGCCGTAGTTGCGGCCCAGTATATCCAGAAAATTAACCAACAGCCCCCTTTCTACATTATTGAGTCCCAGGCGGAGGCCCAAGTCCAGCTGTCCAACGAGCAACTTATTGACCCAGTAGATGCAGCAGTCCTGGACGCGAGCGATTATCATCCAGTTCGAGTTCACCACGTTACATCTTCTGGGTAGTGGCTCTTAAATAATAAAACTCTTTTTTGTCAGTTTGAGCTGAATTTTGAAGCGCTATATAGTTTTAACTGATTGATTGTGATTTATTTTGAAGAAAACAATATAATCATATGAACGTAACCATAATGTTTTGATAAGAAGCAAATCAATTAAAATAGAAAAATCATATACGAAAAATTGGAGCAATATTAATGTTTAAATTGGCACCAAAATCACCTCAAATTAAGTAGTTTTGTCTATTTCGTTAAAATCACCGTTCTCATATCATAAATATAATTGAGCAAGGAAAAGTAAAATTTTCCAAGTGTACATATGCAATTAAATTATTTATTTGTATTTTTCTACTCATTAAGTCTAACGATTTGTGACTAATACTGAAGCCTTCACAAAATTATTTCATATTTAAACATAAAAGAAATCAAGTAGAAACGGTACAATTTTTAGTTTTTTCCTTATTATAACATTTTTTTCTAAATTACAAATTAAAAAAATTATATATTTAGTAGGTTTCGCACGAAAAAAGTTTAATATCATATCATGAATATATTTTTACCAGGTATTTCTCAAATCATCAGTGCAATAGACATTTCATAGGCACAATTTTAATTTAAAAAATGAATTCTATAAGCTTAATAATTTTATAAATTTAATATAATGGCCCAATATTTATTTTTCATGTTATTCGTTTCAAAAACACCACTAGTGCACAACGGACATTGATAATATAATATTACAGTTCACTTACACGCATGAGCTAATAATGGCATCTTGTCGCAATTAATATTTCATGCTGCGTAATATTTTCCAGTTCGTATAGTTTTCAATTTGTAAACGATTCGACCTGGCCAGTTTCTTTTATTATTTTTCAAAAATATTGCTAAACCTGTACCTTATTGAAACCTTGCAATTCGCCCAAGAAGGATGGAGGAATCTGATTTGTCATCAAGCTCAGACGAAGAAGCTCCATTTCCATTCCTCACAATTGCACAGGTGACTGCAAGCATGGTGGTTGACTACGTGACGTCTAATTAGCTGGCACAGTGCTGTTAGCTGAGTTCTCTAAAGTGCGAAGACTCAAATAAAAATAATCAACTCCCGTTCCTATTTGCTAAGTCTACAATGAAGCCACAAAATGTACTTTGTCACTCATTTTGATAATAATAAAATGCCTGAATTTATTATATTTCCAGACAAATCCTCTGATTTAAAACGTCACAATTCACCAGTTGCATAAACCCTAAGTGTTCGAAGCCGCCAACAGATGGCGCCACCGTAGACTTTCGATTTTAAGGCACTTCCGCTGCGATTTCAGACTCAATCTGCCACTGAGCATTCTTCAATTAATTTGCTAATTTTTGACGTGCTGAAAACCAAAATCGGTTCAGCCAATCGCCGTAGAATCGTGAAAAACTATTTTTTGAAATAAAAAAATATTTTCCAACGTTTCTACGGCGAGTGGCTGAACCGATTTTGGTTTTCAGCACGTCAAAAATTAGCAAATTAATTAAAAAAAGCAAAATAGCTATAGATTGTGTCTGAAATCGCAGCGGAAATGCCTTAAAACCGCTTAAAACCAGATTTTTTTAAGAAAGTCTGTGGTCGCGCCATCCGTTGGCGGCTTTAATAACTAAGGGTTTATGCAACTGGTCAATTATACACTAATAACTTTCAAGACAATATACTTTGGTTTATTTATGAACTGTGTATAATTTAGAAAAATATGTGAAAAGGAGTTAAATAATTATAAATGAACGCATTTAATTAAACCATATAGATTTACACTATAACACAATTTGAAATTTTTTTAAATGGTTTTATTGAAATGAAAGTCAAGTCTTTTTGGAAAATGTACACGTTACATTAACGATTTTTATTTTTCTATCACTCTTGGTCAAGTGTGGGGAGGGAGTTACAAATATCATGAAGGATTAATCAGACCTCTAATGCTTAAATTAAAAATGATTATTACCATCGTATATAATAATTATGTGTGTGTGTGTGTTGTGTTGTATTGTGCATAGTAGCTATCGAAATTTTGTTGCTTTTTCTCAAAGGGGCGTGTGTTCGTGTATTTATTTACCGTTACAGACGAAAAGAAATGAATGTATTGGGTGTGTGTATATCTTAGCAGTTTAATAGCGGGTGGTTTAAATGCTTGTTCGTTCTTTTTTGCTGCTGCTGCTTGTTATCGCGATAAAAACTCTCAATCACAAATGATAATATATATATTTATATGTATTATATAATTATAATTACATATGCATTATAGTCGTAATAAAAAGAGTCAGCGCAACTAAATTATTACATAGTAGTTTATCTACACGTTAAATAATGACTGCGGAGACGCTCGCTGGTCGATCTCTCTCGAAAAAAAAACATGCACTTCTTCTTCTTTCTCGTGTCCGAAGCGAAAGGGGGGCGGGACAGGGGTCAGGGGGCACGAAAATCGGAATGAGAGAAGAGCTGCCGGCGCTGAGTTGAGCACACAAACTATGACTTAAAATGACTGGAATGTCTCGGGCTCAAACTGAAGATAAGCGGGGGTTTGGCACTGAACCAATGTGTGAGATATTTATTGTCTGTCACTCCCTCTCGAAGCTTGCTTGTAGGCGGCCCAATATACACAAATATTTAAAAAACAGAGACGTAAAAGGACACAGCACAAATGAGACACGTTGCTAATTACAAACGAAATTGAGCAGGGGGCCGGCAGGGTGGATGGGGGGCGGGGGCGCTCTCTACATGTTGTACGCGACGTAGATCGGGTCCAGTTGGTCGGCCAGGAAGCCGTCCCGCAGGTGCATCCGCTGCTTCTCGCCCCGGGAGTTGATCGGCACGACGCCCGGGTCGACAACCACCACCACGCCCACCACCAGGTGGTGCTCCTCCAGCACCGTGTTGGTCACCAGCGGCACCAGGTCCAGCGCCTCGCTCTCGTTGCCGTCCAACTCGGCCACCACCACCAACAGGTTCGTCCACGTGAAAACGGCGCTGAAACACAAATAGAAAAAATAATTATTATTGATGGGAATTGGAAAATAGTTTTTTCTTAAAGTGGTCTGGTCAATAATCAAAATAGGACCTTTTCAAATTTTCTACAAAATTTCTAGCGCTAGATTTTGATTCCTCTCGCTGAGATCTGTAGGGAATCTCTTTGTTGTGAAATAAAATCGGGTTTCAAGTAAGGAGACAGCCCTCCCAATTTGAAAAGCATTTCTATCAAATTTACACCGCTACTTAGGGTTCAACAAGCATTTTCTAGGATTTTGCAGAATCCTCTTTAAGCTTCCAATCGTATTTTACATTTTCAAGACATTTGACTCTTACTTAGAATTAATTAATAATTATTCTGTAATGTTTTTCCTGAACTGGGGTATTTTATAAATAAACTTTATACGAAAATTTCTTACTGTTTCTGGCTTCTGGGCCAAAATAATAATTAAAATACTAAAAATACTCCTGACTGCAATACCATTTTTCCTGTTTTTCTCAATATTTATTTTATTTAATTTGGGTAATTTTTCATTTTTATTATTGCCCACTGAAAATTGAACAGTTAAAGGAATATCTATCAATATTTGCAAATTTAATCTTCAATTGACCAGTTGCATAAACCCTTAGTTATTGAAGCCGCCAACAGATGGCGCAACCACAGACTTTCTTAAAAATTTTGTTTTAAGCGGTTTTAAGGCATTTCCGCTGCGATTTCAGACTCAATCTAGCTATTTTGCATTCTTCAATTAATTTGATTTTTTTTGACGTGCTGATAACCAAAATCGGTTCAGCCATTCGCCGTAGAAACGTTGGAAAATATTTTTTTATTTCAAAAAATAGTTTTTCACGATTCTACGGCGATTGGCTGAACCGATTTTGGTTTTCAGCACGTCAAAAAATAGCAAATTAATTGAAGAATGCACAGTAGCTAGATTGAGTCTGAAATCGCAGCGGAAATGCATTAAAATTGAAAGTCTACAGTGGCGTCATCTGCTGCCGGCTTCAAACACTTAGGGTTTATGCAACTGGTCAATTAACGGAATTAACTATCAGCACATTGTTGCAATTATTTAATTTTTATTCTTTAAGTCCAAAGAAATTTATTTTTACTATTCGGACTTGTTTTAAATAGCCACGAACATCATTCAAATCTTTCAATTTTAGCAGTAAATTTGTTTCTAAAGAATTTGTATATTAAATTTATAATCAACTTTCTTTTTAACAGTCAGATAAATTTTTTTACCAATAAGATTAATTTAGAGCCATTTATTTCTTTGACAACTAAGTTCAGTAAAACATACATTAATTTTTTAACAGTAGAAAAAATAAACCTTTTCTATTTAGCTTAATTAAAAATAAAACACTTGACTAACGTTTAAAAATGCTATACTAATTAAATTTTTAATGTTTCCACTTCGCATTTGGCTGTAGGAAAATAGCAAAAAATGTCAATTTTACAGCCTGCACAAAGATATTGTTTCTACAGTTGAAGTTGATTATTAAAATTTATAGATTCAAACTATCGTATTTTCAGGTAACATTTCTTGCAGACCCAACTTTCTTAAGAATGCGTTTGCCTTCATTAGCTCGGAGCTAATTTAAATGATATTGTGTAATTTTTATTTCCAAAATAACACGCAGAGCTTTGTTTTGCTGACAAGTAACATAATTGTGTCAAAAAATTTAAAAACCTAAATAAAATTGATTTATTATAAAGTTGCTGTGAAAATCGTCAAAATTACTTATAAAGTTAAAGTTAATTTAAAATTCTGACTAATATGCCAAAATAATCAAAACTCTAAACGGTTTTAGCCAAATTAATAAATTTTCCCTTAATTCCAAATTGCAGAAAAATGTAATTTGCCTTAACTTTTATTATATTTAATAAAAATTGTCTCACCATTCAGCGATCTTCTTATGGCATCTGAGGACGCTGTTTTCGATGTCGATGGGGTGGTACCTCATTCCACGCAGCATGATGGTCTCGTCGAGGGCGCCCACCACAAAAACAGCGTCATGCAGCTCTGCAAATGGAAAATTAAATCAGTTCATGCCCTAATTGTTAAAAAAAAAAATTGATTCACACGAAATTAAATTTATACAATAATATCTATAAAAATCTGAGGTGTTTCTTTTCGAGTTACGAAGCCATGAGACATCAGCAATTTTGATCCAATCACGAGGAAATTTGTTACGCAGACTCTACTAGTAGAATTTAAGAATATAATAAATATTTTTGAACCTTGCCTCCACCAAGACATAAATTTATCGTTTGATACCAAATGTTCATCAACCTTTAAATATATATTTAAAAAAAGATGTATGATAATAGCTAACAATTAGCAATTTTTGGCAATAAATTAAGATGAAATAAAACAGTTTTATAATTTATTAAACCTTCCGAGGTTTTAAAATAGTAATTTAAGTTATATTTAAATTATTAAAATTTAAAAATAAAAAATGTTGGCATAATATTTAAAGCGTAATGAATTTATATAGTTTTTATTTATTAAAATTACACACTTTTCCTGCATGAAACAATTTGTCGCGTTACGGAGAGTCTACATATAAAAAATTATCACAATTGGAATAAAAATGTCTTTTTAAATGGCTTCAAAGTGTTTACAAAATTAATTTGTCCAGTCCTCAACTCGAAAACAATACTAAATTGAAAACATTGGCCTGTTTTGGACCAGGAAAACATCACAAAAGTGCATATATTATGAGTTTTAGAGCCCTTGTGATGTGCAAAAAATCAATTTATATTTTATTGATAATTTTCTTACATTTTTGAATTCTTTTAAATAAAAAAATTCTTGAGAAAAAGGTTTTTGCATGAATTTTACGCTGCCTAAATTTATTTAATCAAGTTAAAATTAATTCAAAGAGAAAATATAGAAATTAAATTAATAAAAAAGTGTCATTTGGCGTATTTCTTACCTGGCGGCTCGTTGACCTGGAGTCCCGGCGGGGCCGCCGGGGGCGGCACCTGGCCCGGGAGCAGCTCGCCGTTGTCGTCGAGCGGATCGACGGTGGCGGGCACGGCCTCGGTCCTGCGCAGGAAGCCGAGGTAGCCCGTCCTGGCGTACACCTCGCCCGTGTTGCCGGTGACGAGGCGCGCGCTGAAGTGGTCCGCGTAGTCCGACTCGTCGCCGTAGATGGTGAAGTAGCCGCTCGCGTTGTGCGGCGACTGCACCCAGATCTCGCCCAGGTGAGAGTCGCCGCACTGGCCCTTCGTCTCAGGGTCTGCGATGATCACCTGAAAAGAAAATTCATTAAAATCTTGCAATTTTTTTTTAAAAATATTTTAAAATGAGAAAATTTCTCAAAATTTAGGTGAGGACTGTGCTAAATCCTGCAATTATGAAGGTTATCGTAGCAATCAAGAGAATCATGGATTATTTTTTGTTGTTTTTTGGTAGCCAGACAAAAATAAATACCACTCCCGATAAAATTAAAGTTTTAAAATTTAGGAAACTTTCAAGGGCGACATTAAATCAATTTAAAAGCCAAAAACAAGAATAATTGTCTCATGAAGCATTTAAAATTATCAGAAACTGAACAAAAATAAAATATTTTAAGGATTTTTTAGGTAGAAAAATTCCGTTAAAAGAAAAATTCGTACCTTCATTCCCGGCAAGAGTTTTCCCGACTCCATGAGGCAGAGGGAGTGGGGGCTGCCCCTCTCGACGAGCGAGACCCTGTCGTTGCGGAGCGCCCTCAGGTCGACGTAGACCGTGGAGGGCTCGGGGCTGGAGGCGCCCTGCAGGCAGATGGCCACGTTCACGCGGCAGCCGAACGACGTGGAGACGGCGCGGGGACTCAGTCCCAGCGCAGAAAACAGTTTCGAGAAGGACGAGCTGAGTGCAATGCGGGGCCGCTCCTCGGCCACCACCACGCACGTCCGCACGCACGCCAAAGACACGCCGCGCTGCTTCAACTGGTTCACCTGAGGATGAGAAAATAATTGGTTTGTTAGACAGGTGGCTAAGGAATTTAATCTTAATCGATAAAGTCGGTAAAAAAGGCGAAAATTGAATTTATTTAAAATTTATTTTACACAAATTGGGAAAGAGCTAAAATTTTTCCAGGTTGATGTTTAAATTTCTGAGAAATTCGGCTTCATTTTTATGCTATTCAAGTGGTGAGCATTGCTTTCTTTCGCCAGAAAAAAAATTTACGTCAAAATCCGTGAGCCATTCATTGGAAAGATCGTCACGAGAGGAATATAAATATTTAGGAAGTGTAAAAATCTTTGAAAACCAATTTAATTTTTTTTAAACGTGGCCTAATCTGAAGCTCACCTATGTTCAGTCCTGAATTTATTTTCGAACGCTATTTAAAGTGGAATGATACTGGGCAACAAATGAAAATTATTTAAATTGTTGGATGCCTTAAACAATTGACAGATAAACAATTTGTTCAACAATTTGCAATAATAAAAAAGTACCTTCCTACACTAAAAATTCAAATTTTGCCAATTTTCTCAACAATTTACAGTGCTTGAACATATTTTCTTGGCATATTTCGATTCCTCTCGTCGAGATCTGTCCAACGGTGTATGTGTCAGGGTTTTACCTGACGATATTACGATCGCATTAATAATTGTTCAGCACCGATATGCATTTACGTTAACTTTCGGGCACCCACAAGGGAGAGCGGAGGGAGAAACTCAGGTATCAATAAAGGCAACGCCAGAGCCTCCCCCTCACGAGCACACGACCCGCTCGCACCAACGCATTCTCTCTCCTGACGGCACACGAGCAAGAGGGTAACTCTCACGCTCCCCCGCTCGTCCCTCTGGGTAGCCACGCTGTGTACTGTCGCCGCTATAACTACAATAAACTGGTATGGTATAGTAACTGGGCATTTTCCCTTCTTGTCCACCCTGCACCCTGTAAAGTCTACTTTGGCCACAGAAGAAAAGACTCTGACCTCGTGATAGGGAGAAGGCGCGCCGGCAGGGCCGACTGCGCCCATTCGGCGGTCCTGCCCCGCGTCGCTGACAGTATGCCACTTATTGGGGAAACTCTTGGTTTTGAAATTAAATCGGATTTCAAGTAAGGAGACAGCCATTGCCATTTGAAAAGCACGCTAACTTTCCAGCCAATTTTCTCAAAAAATTACAGCGCTCCTTAGGTCAATTTAGGCTTTAACTGAATCCTAAGGGACGAGTTTATGCATTGACAACAAGCATTTTCCAGGCTTTTCCAGTATCAATCCTCTTTAAAGAGTTAAATTGTTGTTAAATTACACAATGAACTACTTGCAAAAGTCAACAATGCAAAATGTTCTTAATTGTTTGCCTGTAAAGCTCTTCTTAGAAAAGAGAAAAAGTTCCCATGGATTTACAAAAAAACGACCCTTCAATCGGAATTTTCGTCAAAATGAGGTGTCAAAACAAAATTTTATCAACATTAAGCAAGAATGAGTATTTAAATGACCTTTAAAATAGAAAGAAAATTATCTTAAGAGCTCCATAAATTATCTGAGCAAACAACAAACAATTCAAATTCATTTCAATTAATTTTGCTTGCATCATGTAAGAAGAATGACAAAGTTCGGCGTTTTTCTGGTGCAAATTTTCATTAAAAATTAAATGGGATAAAAAGAATTGTTATTTCTAGGTCGTTCTCTAAATATGATTTTCAACTTTTCATAGCAGTATCTTATAACTGCAAACGTAATTTAAAATTTAATAAAATCGGTTTGTGTACGCGAATATTTTAATAAAAACGTTTAATTTAGCTAGAAAATAAAGATTTAAAATGTAAAATAGGATAAAGATTTATAATTTTCCTTTTAGCCTTAAATTTAATTTTAAAGCAAAAAAATTGAATCGTACTTTGTGCGAATTCAGTCAAATTGAAAACCAAAATAAATAGAAATGTCTCGTAAATTCAAAACTGTTTCGCTTGCCGAGGAAAGTATGCCAAAATTTATTTACGGTTCACCAAAATTATCAAATTTTATCAAAACTTAAAAAAGGGTAAAATTTTAGAATCTTATCAGCTGTTTGATTTATCCTGTTGCAAAAATTCGTGATTCCAGCTAACCAAGATTTTTAAAGACAATCTCATGCCTCCCAATGAAATTCATTTTTAATTATTTCTTTCACAGATGGGACAATATTTGTCAATTTAGATTAAACTTTTCTAGATTTTTAATTAAAGTAAAAAATTTTAATAAAAAATCTGTTAAAAACTGGCTTGGCCGGAATTATTTAAAAAAAGCCAGCTTGTAAGATTGCAGTAAGAAAATTGATTTTTTTTATTCATCAATTGACCAGTTGCATAAACCCTTAGTTATTGAAGCCGCCATCAGATGGCGCAACCACAGACTTTCTTTAAAATTTTGTTTTAAGCGGTTTTAAGGCACTTCCGCTGCGATTTCAGATTCAATCTAGCTATTTTGCTTTTTTAAATTAATTTGATTTTTTTGACGTGCTGAAAACCAAAATTGGTTCAGCCATTCGCCGTAGAAACGTTGGAAAAGATTTTTTATTTCAAAAAATAGTTTTTCTCGATTCTACGGCGATTGGCTGAACCGATTTTGGTTTTCAGCACGTCAAAAATTAGCAAATTAATTGAAGAATGAACAGTAGCTAGATTGAGTCTGAAATCGCAGCGGAAGTGCCTTAAAATCGAATGTCTACGGTGGCGCCATCTGTTGGCGGCTTCGAACACTTAGGGTTTATGCAACTGGTGAAATTCATAGTTAGGTTTCATTAAATAAATTAACTAGAAATAATACTGACCGACGACCCGAGTCCCTTGGTGCAGAGTTCCATGACGCCGTAGGAGCAGAAGGTGTCCCTGACCCTGTACTGGCTGACGGCTGTGAGCCAGAGGGCGGGGTTGAGCTCGACCTCGGAGGGCGGAATGAGGATGGAGTGGTGGCCAGAGTAGATGGAGCTGAGGCACCACAGGGTGAAGCCGAGGCCGCAGTAGGGGTCGAGGCAGAGGGCGATGTGGCGCGACGGGTACAGCTCGCAGGCCAGCTTCATGGAGCGGCACAGCGAGGTGACCGCCTCGTGCGACATTTTGATGCCGGCCAGCATGCCGGTGGTGGAGACGCTGAAGTCGAGGTAGGCCAGCATCTCGGCCGTCGGCGCGCGGTACAGCGCCGCCAGTTTCTTCTTGGGCATGTCGTCCGTGTCCAGCGTCACCGGCCACGACTTGATGTCCACCACGTTGCTCGCCTCCTTGCTCTTCAGCAGCTTGATCACGTTCTGGTTCGACAGCACCAGCACCGACTTGCTCACGTCCACGATCATCCGCACCGTCGGCAGCGTCGTCTGCAGGTTCTGCGGGTGCGGCGGCCGGATCGTCACCGGAACGGCGCCTGAAATGAACAAAAATAATAATTTTTAATTATATTTAAAAAAAGGATTGACAGAAGTACAATAATTAAAATGCCAAAAACCCACGTTTGTTGGGTCTGATCCCTTTAATAATTTTAAATTACGTGATTGAAAAGGCGACTCACCAACATAGAGGCATCCGTAGAACGCACAGATGAGATCGAGGCCCGGAGGGTAGATGAGGGCGACGTGGTCTCCGGTGTTGATCCTCGCCTTCTCAAGCAGCAGCACGCCGACCCGCTCGGCCCTCTTGTGCAGCTGCGAGCACGACAGGGTGGTCGCCACGCCACCCTTCGAGTTGAGCAGCGTGAAGATGACGTGGTCCGGCGTCGTGGTCGAGCGCCACCGCAGGATTTCGGAGATAAACAGGTTCTGCTTGGAGGAAAATTGAAGGAAGCGAAGATAGATTAGATCCGTTAAGGCAAATTATAATTAAGGGATGGTTTTAAGGGGTGAAATAATTTTTTGTCATTAATAAAACCGAAAATAAAATTAAAAAATATTAAATAAATTTGAATTTGACAAAACTTTAGGTTCCATATATGCTTTAGGGGTTGATTTAAGGGGTGGTTTAGGGTAGCAACTGATTTTTAAAGTCTCGGTCCTGTTTTTTAACAACAATAATAGGAAAAAATTGCACGAAAAAAATATAAAATATTTAAAATTCCATCATAGGGGTGGTTTTTTAAGGGATGAAATCAATAAAGGGGTGGAAATAAACACAAAATTCGTCATAAATAAAGAATTATATTTGAGAATAATTTTTTCTGAATAAAAATAATTAAATTAAATTATTTCTGATTAAAAAGGGACAATTTCAACATCAAAAAATCCAATTTAAGGTTCCAAAATAATCAATTAATATTTTTTTGCACTTAATTAGGTTTTCCAAGCCCCCCACATTAATAACCAAGGGTTAAAAAAATTTAAAATCTTCAAAAATTATTTTTCCACCATTTAAAATTAAAATCAATCCTCGAGCGGTGCAATTAATACCTTTCTGGCGAGGTCGGACTCTTCGTCGGTGATGCCCATGTCCCTTCCCTGGGCGGAGGCGAGCCTGTTGCCCTGGACAATGTTGCCGACCATGACTGAGGCTGGACCCACGTCTGGAACGGTGACACGCGTAGCTAGGGAGCCACATTACAAAACAAACTGCTGTGGTCAACACCGCCAACCAAACAAAACAGTCAAGGCATGCAAAAAGAAAGTTGCGTGGAGCCACTGCTGGCGACTGGCACTCGTGCAAAATCCGCCAACCACCACCGCACCAGCCGCGAACGCGCGCGCGCGCGACACACGGGACAACAGTGAGTGGGTGTCAACTTCGCACTGCAGCAAATCGGACCAGTCGACCAGCCGAGCGACTCACTTAGCTTTTTGAACACAGCTTAAGTGTTGTGGGCACGAGTAGTGGGGTTATTTCAAATTAAATATCGGTGAATTGATTGGTTTTTTGGTTTAAAAAAGGTGAATTGACAGGTTGCGAAGGTGGAGTCATGATTTGGATTTAATTGTCAGGAGGAAACGTAAAAAATATGTTTCTAAATGAGAGAATAAATTTCTCTAGAGATATATTTGTGCTTCGCATTTTTTTTTTAATTTCCAAAGAAATCTTCATCTTAATTTTTTCGTGTCTAAAACTCATTAAATTTAAAGGTATGTCCGATCAAAAGTCCCTAAATTTTGCTAGCGCGCTAAATTTGAATTAAAGCTTTGGACTAGCCACTATAAACAATTCGGATTAAAAATAATTCTGTATTTAATTTTGTTACGAATACCAAGAGCATTTAAATATTACTTAACGGATAATTAAAGAGATTTTAATAATTTTTAATATTAAAAAAAACAAAAGATAAATTTTAAATTAAAATTCTGTCCATTTTTTAAGAACTGTCAGGAAAAATTAAATGTTGTTTGAACTGTTGAAGAAATAACGCAGAAAATTGAATTTTTAAGATCACAAACTCAAATTAAATTAACCCGCTTTACATTTTTATTTATATTTCCAAAAGAATTTTAATTTTTTTCCTTTTTTAAATCTATAAATCTGATTAAAACTTAATTCTCTTGCAGATAACAGTTCTGGAAGAATTAAAATCATTCTGTATTTAATTATTTTGGTAAGTTGATGAGCGAAAATATTTAATTATTGATATAAAGATAAAAATATTATGAACATGAATTTAAATTTTGTGCGATTTTGGAGATTACAACTGTCAAGAAAAATACACACCGTGAAAAATTGCAATTTCAGCTTTCGATCAGCCACTTAACAGTACGAATTATAAACGCTTTGTATTTAATTTTTTACCAATTTTAAAATAAAATATTTGCAGATATAGAGATTTTAATTATTAAACAAATTAGGAAAAATCTAAAATTATAAATTTTAATTTTAATTCTGTGACAACATTTTAAAGTGAACTTATATCTTGTTTTTCTCCAAGAATCTGCCATAAAATTTACTTTTCTCGTCATTTTGAATTAAATTTTCCCTTTCCAGACGACACAATCAATTCAGGAACTTCCAAAAACATGCGTTTCCCCTTTCTTCAAACACTGAAAACTCACCCCCAAAAAAACCAATCATCAGTTGAGAAAAGAAGCTGAGGTGAGATGGACAAACTGCTCTGTTGATGATTAGAACTACGGCATGCAGGGTGAATATATATAAATTCATATTTTAATATATAGAAATGCAGGGTCAAACCCGAGCGATTCGTCTCGTACGTAAACAGTACAGTGGGAGAACCAAAGACGGAGATAAAAAGCATTTCTCATGAGTGGAGAGAGGGGAGAGGGGGCACGTCACGCAACACAGTGACCCTTTCGAGTGTTTCAAGTAAGCTGTTTCAAAACGATTGCAAGTGGAGAGTAAATTATGCTGCGAGGCAGCAGGAGGAGGCACAAGGCGCACCGCGATCCGCCGGAAATCAGATCTATTGCTATCTTTGCCAGAGAGAAAATAACGTGAGTTCACACAGACCAGGTGAGTCTTTCTGCCCTCCGAAACTGCATGCAGCCAAAGGGTTCTAAATCCTCAGAATTATAGATTTTAAAGACCGACTTTGACGAAAATTTTGAGCCCACCAATCGATTCCTGAGGGTCGAATTATGTAAATTGAATATTTTGCAGGCCAAAACGTCCAGCGAAACGTGCGAATTTCTTTTCCCGCCAAAACAATTTGAATGCGAGAACTGCGCATGCGTGGATCTGACAAAGAAGTAATTCATACAGGCGGTCTCTCTGCAAGTGCTCAAACCAGCTCTGACGCATGCGCACTTCTCGCATTCAAATTGTTTTGGCGGGAAAAAAAGTTCGCACATTTCCCTGGACATTTTGGCCGGCAAAAATATCCACCAAACTTAATTCGACCCTCAGGAATCGATTGGTGTGCTCAGAATCTTCGTCCAAGACGGTCTTTAATTAAAATTGAAGGATTGAGAGCTCTTTGTTATTGAAATATTTTTCGTGATACTTGCTTTTGATTGTGCACTTATATGTGTCTCACCTGAGTGGATCTCGCGCGGCTTGGGCAGGTTGGTGACGCACGTGTGTGGGCACAGCAGCACGTTGGCGGGGTGCAAGGTGCCTTCGAGGAAGCGTCTCTTCGTCTCGGACAAGTGGATGCCGCCCAGGGGCGTCTTCGGAAGGTAGTTGGGCGGCACCAGCGCCAGGCAGTAGATGCCCACCTGGTGGATCGAGTCCACGGCTTGCAGGACGCGAGACATCCATTGGAAACTCTGTGAAAATTTCTTAATTAAAAATTTATCATGTGAAAAATAATTTCTGGATTTTTTCCCAATTTATTTTGGCCAGCATATTTTTTTAGTCGATTTCAAACAAAAGGCGGAGGATCGCAGTTAAATATTTCAGCGAATTTTTAAGTTAATTAAATCTAAAATTATAAAAATAAAAGTTTTTTACGAATTTATAAGCTTCTTTGGACCTATTTAGTGATAAAAAAATCTTCTAAAAATAAAAATGACTGTCAAGGGAATTTCGTTTCGGTTTTAAAATTAAATTTTAGGTTTTTTCAGCTGAATATTTCGACGATAATTTATAGTTTGAGAGTCACGAGTTAAAATTTAGAAAACAAGACCATAAACTCCAAAAATAATTTTTGTAATTTCATTTTCAGCCCGAAATCAACAAATTTCATTTAAAACCAACCTCTTCTTCGCTGCAGTCGGGCCTCTGCTCGGCAATGACACAAATTCTTTCGTCACGCAGCACGCGTATGCTGAAAACGGCAATTCTGCCTCTGTAAATGAATTTCATAGGTTCCACAGCCAAAACGGTGGCGATCAAGTCGTCGGCGTTGTGCTTCCTTCCGGTTACGGTCATCAGGCCGTCCCTTGATCCGCAGACAAAGACAAGACCGCCCTAAATGCACAAAAAATAAATTAGTATTAAAAAAATTTACGGATTAAATGAAACTGACGGGTCCGAGGAATCCGAGGAGTCCGCTGCGAGTGAATTCGGCATCGCTCAGCGTCCGCGAGTCTGAGTGAAGGGGCTGCACCTTGAAGGAGCTGTTGGTGAGGCCCGAGAGGCCCCAGTACTGGCTGCCGGTCGCGCCGGAACTCACGCAAATCTCTCCCACCTCGTCCGTCTTGCACAGGTACGGCGGCCCTTCCATTTTTACAACAACAATCATACCTGAAAAACGCAAAATTAATTAAAAACTGCAGAAGAAGTAACAAATTTGGTGGTAAAAACTTTAATTTTTGGATAGTTCTTTAGCCAGAGTCAATTTCGTGTGTTCCAATCGATTTCTGAGGGTTATAAATAATTTTTCTGGTCGGGAAACCTTTTGTGACGAGTGAGCAGAGTTTTTTGGCCCCTATATGGAACCAAAAAGGGCCGTACTTTGTCCCAAAAGATTTAATAAAATTTAAATTGACTGTGTCGCATGATAAAGAAATTACGTGACAGAAAGAGAAACATTTTCCCTCTCAAATTACAATTCTTAAGCTTATAAACATAATTTTCTGTTTTTAAAATAAACAAATTAATTAGTACTCACAGCCAGGCATGACTTGTCCACAGTCTTGTAGTGTCAAGGAGGTGAGCGAGTTCTCCTGGTCGACGCGGACGACGCCGTAGCTGAGGCCGGACATGGAGAGCACGCCGCGTCCCGTGGCGTTGACTCCGGCGCGTCCGGGGCGCCGCACCGACACGGTCAGCGCCTCGCTCGAGCTGGCGCACGGACAGATGGCGTCCGGGCGGAGACCCTTGGGCTGGAACACGCTGAGGAACTGGTCGCACGACGACAACGACCACGGGTTCGCCCCGTCGGCCACAAGCAAAAGCCTAAAATAAATATTTTTTATTTAATTCTAAAATCCGCGAATTTGGAGGTCAATTGGGCGAGATTTTTTCGCATTTTTAAATTATTTCCTGATTTTTTAAGGAATATTTTATTGTAAAATTAAAAAACGTACCTCAGAGAAGAGAGGCTAATGTCCTTGTGGTCCTTGGTGGCGAGCAGGCCCCAGTGGAGGTCGCGCGACTTGACTACGGCCACGCTGGCCCTGTACTTGGTGATCATCTGCATCCACGAGGCCGGATTGACCTTCATCAGGGCGTAAGGGATGTAGACGACGTGCATGCCGTTGAGCACGGCCGACAGCACGGCGTGCCACAGGCCGACCTCCCGCTTGAAGTCGAGCACGCACACGGCCACCTCGCCCTCGGTGTAGTTGCACGCCATCGTCAGGGTGCGGCAGTGCGACAGCATCGCGGCCCGCGTCACCGTCACGCCCATCACAGAGCCGTCTTTGTCCGTGGTATACTGAAAATATAGATTTAAAAATTTTATTTCGGTAAAGCAACGGCCTAACACCTTTTTTGGGTTCAGGGACGCCCTTTGCAGGGCATTGTTTACGCATTTTGGCGCAGAAACGCGTTTCAACGCGGGGAGGAATATTTTAAAGACAGAAATCCGATCCAAAGGGGAGTTAAAAAATAAACAAGACCAATTTTTTAAAAATAACGCAGATTTTGGGGGTGGTAATCGCGCTTAAAGGACGCAGAATTTCACGGCGAGTCTGATAAACTGTGGTTTTCCGTTATACGACGCATAGGAACCAAGTTATTAATTTTTAAAGTCGTTAAAACACAATTTGTGACATTTAAAACTTTTATTTTCGGGGCCCAGGCGGGGTCCTATGGGCCGGATGGCACCGATTCTGGCACCAATCGACGCTCCTCGATGAGACGCGTCCTCCCCTGTGTGATTTTCCAAAATCGGACCACTTGTCGAATTTTTACGAATTTTTTTTCAGCCAAAATTGAATAAAAGTCGAAATTTTAAAAAATGTCAATTTTTCCGCCTCGACGGATAATTCCATGAAGGACTGTTGCGAACCGCCCTTCTGGAGGCCCGAAGGGCCCAAGGGGTGCAATCCACCAGTTAATTTATTTATTTCCCACAATCAGGAAATAAATTAAATAATTACCTCAATGTAGGCCGGAGTGTCGTCTGTCAACCTAGGCGGAGGCAGCCACTCCTTTGGTGCTTTGGCCAAGTGCTCGGTGACGAACCACTGCAGCTTAGGCCACCCTTTGAAAGCCACAACCTCGCCGGCCGCGGTCTTGGGCAGGCCCTTGAGGCACGCCTCAGACGTCAGGGCCACCTGCACTCCGCAGCTGCCCAGCAGGAAGCCGATTTGCTGAGATCCAGCATCCTAGAAACATAATTATTATTTAGATTTTTTAAATGAACAAAATAATTTTATTAATCTAAAACTAGAGCAATTTTTCACACAGGAAAATATGAAAAATGCTTTGGTAATTTTTTTTCGACACCTTCTGACTTCCGCCGGCCATGTCTCCAGTCCAGGTCTAAAATTTGGAAAATTTGGTTCTTCAGTCAATGCTAAATTTATCTGGGATCATTTTAAGACTAAATACGAGCCGATATGATCAAAATCCTAGGAGGAGAAAGATTTTGAACTTTGAAAATCGTGATTTTTGCACTTTCTCCATAAGAATATGGAAATAAAAAAATCCATCGCGATTTTTTTCAAACAGAGCAACCTTAAATATTTTTACTGACTTCACCGCACGCAAAGGACCACCGCTGGTCTGGAAACCAATTTTCAGATTTTTCGCGCCCATAGAAAAATTAAAATTAATTTTTTTATGGTTTTTGGCTTCTCGCGACAACAGGCAAAAATGTTTATTTTTATTAAAATTCAGCCGTTCATCCAATCGTTGACAACGACCCCTCATCAGACAGGTCTTGGAAAGGGCTTTACCCTCCGGTACTCAAACGACCTTTTTCAGGGTACCCCGATCTGAGATACGCTCCCAAGCCGATTTTTAACTTTTTTTTTCAATAATTTTGAGAACATTTGGCGGTACTAGGCAATGATTTTTGACCCTTGCTTGTCACAGACCTTCCTCAGGTCACGCGACCTGAGATCTGAGGGGCGGAAGCCACTCGTAATTTTAAAGCTAGATCAATTTTCCCACACGAAAATAAAAAAAGAAACTTACCCGTCGAGTGAGAGGCACCTCTATTGGCACGGGCACGATGCCGGCTTGCAGGCATCCGTAGAAAGCGCACAGGAAGTTGATGGGATCGTTGTTGGGGTAGACGAGGGCGATCCTGTCACCCGTTTTGAGAGACGTGTCACCCTTGCTGAACGTCTTGTTCAGCAGGGTGTACGCGATCTTCTGAGATCGACTCAGCAGCTTGCCTGAAAGAGAAAAAAATGCTATTTGTCAAGACGCAAATGTGGCGGGAACTTCAAAATTAATTTTAAAAATATCTTGAGGGGTTAAAATGCAATAATAAATATTTTCCATCCATATTAATAAAAAAAGAAACCTCTAATAGCCTAAATAAATATAATTTTGCACCAAAAATATAAATCCACGCGAAAAAAGTGTTTGAAATTGCTGGAATTCGGTTTCCAGGGTTGTGAAATAATTAAAAATAAGCGGCAACCCTTACCATAGGTGAGTGTGATGCTGAGTTTGCCGTTGGGGTCGAGGACTGTGGCCACTGGCGCCTTGTAGGTGCCGGAGCCGTATCTTTGGATGGCGGCTTCGAGGTTTCGCGGGAGGCCGGACGGCACGACCAGCTGCTCGCCCATGGCCGGCGTCATGGCGCTGCCCTCGGGCTTGGGCGCGTTCGGGTCCTTGGGGTTGGCCGCGATCTCCAGCTCGATGTCGTCGTCCTCGTAGAACTCGGGCAGCGGCCGCCGCTTCGGCCGCTTCAGCGTGTTCAGCAGCTGCTGGATCTTGGCCGACACCTTCCAGCGGCCGGTGCCGGTGCCCATGCTGTCGTCCGACAGCGTCGACTGCCGCGACGACGTGTGCTGGTAGCGGCCGACGCGGTCCGCCGCCGCCGTTGCCCGACGCGACTGCTGCGCCGTGTTGTGCGTCACGTCTGGCGGCTGAGAATCTATGGAAAAAAATTAAAAATCGTTAAAAAAGGGGTATTTTGTCATTTGCGAGAGGAAAAATATTTTTTAATCATTTTAAAAGTATTTTCAAACATTATGAAAGACTATTCAATTTTGAATAAAAAAAGAGAATCAGATAGAAACGACGTAAATTGAATTCTCAAGTTAAAAATATATATTATATCAGTACAAAGCGTAAAACAATTAATATTTTGGCTTGTTGGTCAATCTTTTAAGTGGAATGATATAAAATATGAATATATTAATTTATAAATTGTATTTTTAATTTAAATTCTTTAATTTTATCTTATTATTATTATTACTTAACTTCCCTTCCTTTTAATTTTAAATTATTTAGAAAAAACGAATTGCAAAATATATTTTTTTTAAATTTGCAGCCTTGAAGAAAAATTAACCAATTGAAATTAATACTAATTATTGACATTGCAATCCGCATTTTCATGTAAAGAGATAAATTTACAATACAACTATTCTGAAGACAAAAAAATTGGTCAATATGGCGGCAGTTGGGACCTTTTAACTGATCTTTTTTTTTTAGTTTAAAAAGAATTAAGATTTAATTAATCAAACCACGCAATTTTAAACGTTGCATAAGAGAGAAAAATGGATGAGATAGACCACAAGTTTTGCATTTAATCCCTGGAGGCGGCCATACTTGCGCCTTGGGATTTTTTAAAGAGATATAAACACTTAATTGACTGTAAAATTAATAAATTCTGATGAATGCGAGGTAATAAAATTCTATGATACACGAATGAGAAGCCGAGAGAAACGCTAAGGCCAATTGAACTATGGACGAAAGCAACGCTGGTGACAAATAAATAAATCTTTGGAACATTTTGATCTCTTCAAAATTTATACGTGATTCTGATACAAAAAATTAACATGAAATTCATTAAATTAATAAAATCATCGATTAAAATTTTATTTTGCAGGAAAACAATTTGTTTTCGAATTAAAAATATTTAGCCATCTATAAAGGTGGTTCAATCAATTTATTTAGACGTTTTAAATTGTTTTGCATGGTTTGTTTTGTGTTAATTCTGTAGAATTTTTTTTAACTCGGATTTAAATTTTAAATTCTGTTTCTGTTTATCTCAACTAAATAAAATACAGCCCTCCCTTTTATCAGAATTACCACAAGCGAAGTGAAAAAAAAATTGAGTGACTCACATGGCCTAAGGTTGTGCATGACTTCAGAGAGATCGGTAATTTCTTTGCTCCTCTTGTCCCGCGGCTCGGGCCGCTCCTCCCATCCGTTGGGCAGCCTGCACAGACACAAAACATGACGTCAGTCCTGAACCAGAAATTATTATTACAATTTTAATTCGTTTCGTACCTCGTCTGGTGGTGCTGGTGCGAGGGGCGGGCCAGGCGCTGCTGCGGCGGCGTTTCTCTGGCCGAGCCGGTGCTGCTCGTGTCCGAATGCGCGATCAGGGGCTGCTGGGCCGTCGGGATGCGCGCCCGCTCCCTCTCGGGGGTGCTCACGTCCTCGCCGCCCTCGTTCACCATGCTGTCGTCATCGGAGCTCGATTCAGCTGGAAGAAAAATTAGAGTTTGGTTAGACGAATAAAAACATTTGGTTTGAAATTGTGTTCGATTTTACCGATGTCACCAAGCAGAATTTGTCGAATGATTTCTGTAAATTTCAAATTGTGAGTCATGCTGGATGATTCATGGTATTGTCAGGGCCGGAGCTTACTCGCAGTCAGGGTCACCTTATTTTTTTTGGTTATTGCTAGGAGTCGAGCAGAGCACAACCACGTGTGGGTAGATTTTACGCGATTGTAAACATATGTGTGGAGGGGAAAAGCGCCTAGTATTCTCTCTCCTCTCACGCTCAGGGTGGGTGTAACCCTGACGGACATTTTTTGGCGATACTATTTGAACAAAATCATTTCTGCCGATGATGTAATTTTTTATTTCAATGTCTAAATTTTTAATAAGATAATTTCTCAGCCTAATGGTATTCTCAATTAATGTTCAAACTAAATTCATTTGAAACCGTATATCACGCCGTCATGTTTAAATAATTTTAAATATAAATGAGAAAAAATATATAAATTTTTTTTAAATATTTAATCAATTGAGAAATCAAGTAAATTCATTTTTAATAATAAATTTAATCGTTTCATTCACTGCTTATGCATGAAATACATTTTTAAAATTGAAAAGATTAAAATTAAAAATAATAACAGGAAATTTTGTGAAAATGTTTTGATTTCTCCTCAAAACACTCCATTTTTTGTTTTATTTTGAATGCCTTAAAGTGGATTTTTAGGCCGAAAATTCATAAAAAAAACAAATCAAGAAAGAGTAACAGTTGAATTTTAGTTGTTGTTAAATATCCAAAAAAAGTAGTTTATGGAGGAATTTTAGTTTCATTTCAATTCTTCTCATCACTATTTATCCAACGGTGAGAGAATTTTGAAGAAAATTCCCTTTCTGCGCACTGAATCATAATTTCTAATAAGGAAATAGGAAATTGCCTGCAAATATTTTCTAAGACATTGAAATGTAACACTAGAATTGCTTAGCTTTTTACCTATTTCAAAAGAAAAAATATTGTTCTCCCAGATTTTTTAATTTGAGATTTACTAAACTTGAATGCTGAAGGAAACACTGATAAATATTTTCGTTTGCCCGTCTTTGTTTCTATATATTTATTTTTTTAATATAAATTTAAGCAATAATTAAATTTAAAAAAAAAATCATGCGTTGATTTAAAGTAAAATTTTGTTCAATGAAATAATTTCAGCATTTGTTTTAGCTTTGGAAATTTGTTTTTTTCACCGTTGATTTTTACCAGTCAATTTTTTACCAATTTTTAGCGCAAGAAATTAATTTATTCAATTTTTCAATTGAAAATCTAAAATTTGCGGTCTGAGTGGTCAAAATTTCGTCTAATGTGCAAATTTTTTCTTTTAAATTACCATTTTCTGCCTCAATTTCTCCAAAAATTTCTCTGAGCAAATAATTAGAAAATTATTGAAAACTGAAGTGCAAACATTGCCTTCAAGAAACTGGTTAAAAATAAAAAATGCAGGTTTAAAATAAAAAAACAGCAATTTTCCTCCTGCATACAGACTGAAAACTCCCTCTTTTGAACTGGATTTACCCGATTTGTTGTGAAGAAAAGAGAAAGAAAAAATTAAATTCCACTCGGAGCAAACGAAAACACACGAAGGGGTTGCGGCAGATATTATTCCCTTTTATATAAAAAAAGTCGAGACACACGTCAAGGTGCTGTGTTGTTGCACGTGACATAGGAGCGCAAAGTGTGTCTAAGTGCAGTCCCGCGACGCCCGACCCAGTTTGTGGAATTGGACGGGAAGCGCGCGATGATAAGTCAGCGCGCGCGGCATTTTGTTGATATCATCCGTCTGACAGGAGGGAATCGGAGGAATGCGTGCACACAGAGAGAAAGAGCACTGGGGAGCGAGCTGCAGATGCGGCGGCGGAGGCCAGGAATTCTATTTTCAAAGTAGGGCAGCCAGGGTGGCCGACAATAAACACTATGCTCTCTTTTTTATTGAGTGAGCTGCGTGTGCATGCAAAACGCCGCGCAATATCCGAGCGAACAAAGAGGCTCGATTGGAAAAATGATTGCGATAAAACGGTCTTATGAAAGAAAGTAGCTTCCCAGTATGTGCGTTGGTTGGTTGGTTGGTTGGATCTCTTTTTATTTTTTTCTCTCTCTCTCTATCTATCTGCAGATCGGATGAAATGAAAATGAGTGCGCGGGATGAGGATGAATTATCCCCGGCTCTGCGGCTCGGCTCCGATATTGAGCAAATAGAAAAATCGATAATGCTGCCTGCCAACTACTTCTCGTCCCGTGTTTGATCTAGGAAATCCTATTGAAATGAATATAATATAAGGATTGGAACGGAAATGTTTGCCAAGTAACGGAGTGCAAACCACACAGTTGTCGGTATTTTTTGGCAGCCGCAATTGGGGAAAAGTGGGCCAATTAAAATTTCTCTTCGGATCAGTTAACGTCAGAAATATCAATTTGAAGCCGGAATACAAATAGAGAGATAGCGGGCAGTGACCGATTAGAAGAGTATAAGGAGAGTCTTTTGCAAGAAGAAGCAGCAAATTGGTAAAATTCTCGTATTAATTTTTTCCTGATTATTAGGGTTTTTTTCTACTAATTTTCATAAATAAAAGCGAAGCACAATTTTTTGTGCTACGAGAAACCATTATTAACTTCCAAAATCCGGGGCAAAAAATTAGGAACAATTTAAAATTATCTCAAAATGTCAAAAACGAGTCACTGAGATTATTATTGTCTTTTCAAAACCGTCTACGACCTAAATTTGATCAAAATTGAGCATAAATTGTATTTCAAATTCAGTTTTGAATTTTTTTGGCCCTTTTCTTCAACCTAAAAATTATGAAATTCCCTTTAAAATCTAATTTCCATCTAAATTTAAAATAAAAAATGACTTTGTTCAAAAGTGATGCCGAGCTTTAGTGTTAAATTACGGATAACTTAAAGCGAATTAAAAATCCGTTTCACAACGACGAGAAGCAGCAAATTAAATTTGGGATTGGTAAATTTCTCGTATTAATTTTTTTCTGATTATTAGGGTTTTTTTTTACTAATTTTCATAAATAAAAGCGAAGCATAATTTTTTGTACTACGAGAAACCATTATTAACTTCCAAAATCCGGGGCAAAAAATTAGGAACAATTTAAAATTATCTCAAAATGTCAAAAACGATTCACTGAGATTATTATTGTCTTTTCTACGATCTAAATTTGATCAAAATTGAGCAAAAATTTAATTTTAAATTCGATTTTGAATTTTTTGGTCCTTTTCTTCAACCTAAAAATTACGAAATTACCTTTTAAATCTAATTTCCATATAAATTTAAAATTAAAAATGATTTTGTTCAAAATTAATGCCAAGCTTTTGGGTAAAATTACGGAAAAAACTTTAAGCAAATTAAAAACCCGTTTCACAACGACGAAAAGCAGCAAATTTAATTTAGGATTGGTTTATTTCTCATATTAATAATTTTTCTGATTATTAAGGAATTTTTTTAATTAAATAAATTTATTTTCATTATAAAAAAGCGATGCTTAATTTTTGTTCTACGATAAAAAATAAAAGCTTCCAAAACCCAGTACAAATTAAAAATTTCTCAAAATGCTTTTTCAGTAAACACCGTCCATGATTTAAATTGAGCAAAAATTGTATTTTAAATTCGGTTTTGAATTTTTGGTCCTCTTCTTCAACCTAAAAATTACAAAATTCCCTTTTAAATCTAATTTCCATCTAAATTCAAAAGTAAAAATGATTTTGTTCAAAAGTGATGTAAATTTACGGATAAAACTTGAAGCGAATTAAGAACCCGTTTCCCAGCGACGAAAAACTGGTCTTTCCCACATTGCTCACGAATTGATTACGCGGAGGGAGAGAAGAAGAAGAAGTAAAAAAGCAGCTTACCAGAGTCTCTTCTGTCCCTGTCGGGCGACTTGGCCATGACGGAGGTGCGCTTCGACGGCATCGGCAGCGACGGCTTTGGTCGGCCCTGCATGGCTGCCAGCGCTTGCTGCACCGCTTCCTGTCGCACTTCTGCGAATTAAAATGAGAGTACAATTAGTTTCATGATTTTTAAATAATTAAAAATGAAGTAATGTGTTTTTAATTAATTTTTTTGTCATTTTTAATAATAAGTATTTCTTAAATTTTTCTTCCTTTAAAATTCTGTCGTCAATTTAAAAAAAACTGATTTCTCTTTTTAACGCTTGATTTGCTATGACGATTTTAAGAAAAAAATAGCGATGATATAAGAAGAAAAGGAAGCGCACGCATGAGGAACGGACATCAACGGACGTGTATATATTTTCAGTGCATCGCAGTGATATCAAATCAATTAGTCGGCGATTCGCAGAATCACGGAGTCGAGCTAAACCGCGACGAGGAAAACGAACCGACGACTGACTGAGAGGAAGCGGCCGGCTGGTGGCCGCGGGCGTGTACATGTATTACGAATGGCCGTGCAACAATGCAACAATGGTCTTTCGCAGACAGCCCCTTCAGCTGACCCGTGACAATTAATCGAGCAATTAACGGGACACCATAGCGCACCGGGATCTCTAACTGCAGAACTCGATTGTGTTTTATTTCTTTCTGATCGAAATGAGAGAAATTATTTTATATATAAATTCCTTATTTGTATGGCGGAAAGCTGAACTTGTTGAAGAGTAATTCTGATGATTATCAGTTTGGCCTTGGGGGAAATAATGCAATTCTGCAGGCGCCATTATTTTTGCTAAACTGACTCGACCGGATTTTAGACCAGCATCTTGGAAAGAGGAAGAAAAATAACTGACGTAAATTTGCAGGCTCAGAATTTCTTGCTAAATGTTAATCGAATTTTTCCAATAAATAAAACGTGGTTTTGGACACCCCAATTTATTCGAATTTTAACGGTTACGCCCTCTTTTTTTAGCAAAGGAAATTAATTCAGCACTTCTGGGGTGAGAAAATTATGAAAATTTAATTTTGAGAAGATTAAAAATAGTACTTTTGAGTCTTGAAAGTTATTTTTTGTTTATTTAAAAAATTGCAGATTTTCGAAAGGGGTGTGTGTTTGGCCTGATTAAAATTCACCAGTTGACAGTAGCGTCAAAAACTGCCTAAATTCAGAAAGCTGATTAAATTTCCAGTTTTTTTCCTACTGAGCAAATTTCTCTCAGATTTACTATTTTCGCACAAAATTCGTCTGAAAATTTAACTGGCCGTTCAAGAACCTTTTAATTTTTTCGTTTTGCCGGGAAATTCACTTTAAATAAATAAATTAGTTATTATTTTATTAAAAATTGGAAGAAAACTATAGTTGTTGCTGTACAAGAATCAAATTTTGATCCATTTGAATGCATTAATTCGTTGGAAAAAATTAGAACTCCTGAGTAAATAAATTTAAAAATTAAAATGATATTTTTTACAAAATCCCGAAACAATTTTTAAATTGAATGAATGAAATAAATTAAATTGAACCTCATACCTTGGATTTAAACTATATATTTTTAAAGTTTCTAGTTTGACGGCACAACCGGTGGGTTGGTTCGTGGATCAAAACTAACTACAAAAATCCATTATCGATAGAGTGACAGAAAAAATTGTGACACCAGCGCAAAGAAGTTTCAAAACTCTCCCCGCATCAACAAACAATATTTCCACCCGTCAAAACATGTTGTCCTCTTTCTCCGACAAATTTACAAAAAGAAAGCAGCGCTTCCTTCCTCTCCACGCGAGGAAATTCCACCAAAACCCGTCTCAAGGGCAAATTTTCGCCCGTATGGAGCGGAAAACCCACATTTGAAGCCGAAAAGTAGAAAACAGACCTGGCAAACGGGCCCATTTGGGCCCATGTGGCGCAGGCGGAAGCCTGTTGTGTCTGAGGAGCATCTCTCGCGGCAGACAACCATACGAGCACTGAAACTGGTCTTGCTCTCGCACTGCACTCCACTACTTTGCTCGATCGGTCGTTTGGTCGGTCGGTCCGTTCGTGGTGTTGGGAAAAAAATGAGTGAGTCACAGCCTCCACGGCGCGGCAACGGCGGCTTCGGCGGCTCAGCCGGCGGTTTGGGTCACTCACCGTCACGCTGACGCAACGGCACAAAGTAAAACCCATACCATGCCACCGAGTGATTATCCGCCAGCGTTTCTCCGCTGCATATATGCGACACCAAAATAGTGACTCAATCATTTAATCGCTCTTTTATCGGGATTTTTCTCTGGAATGCGCGCTGAATGCTTCCTCACTTTTTCCTGGGATTTTTTAATTTGCAAAAAATATTAAATTGTTTTGGCATGAATTTAATTTTTGGTGTGAAATTTTTTTATCTATCTGAATTGTCCAGAATTGAAGTTAATTTTAAAAAGGGTATTTATTTAAGCTTAAATTTCCACCCAATTTGAATATAATGCGCAAAATTTGACTTAAAAAGCTTGATTGTGATCCGATTTTGTTTTGTATTCATTGTTTGAAATATACTATTAAAACCAATTGAATTAATTTGAAGCTTTTTTGCTCAAATTTAATAAATTTGTAATTACCTTTAACTTTATTTCTTTTAAAAAATTAAATTTGGGGTCAGCGGGGGCCAGATGTGCGGTAAAATTGGTTCGCACTGCGCAGATGCAAGATGGCGTCTGAATGTGGGAAGCAAAAAGCTCTCTTTGGATTGCCGAACGAGTGTCAAGAGTTTGTTTTTATACGATCCAAAAGACAAATGCAAATTATACGTCACAATATTGACAAAAACTTGGTTCTTTTCCCGCCATACTCCACCGGACGCCATATCTGCGCGTCGCAAGAATCTGGACCCCGCTACTTGGGACAATTATCTTATAACTTACAAAAAAAAAATCATTGACTTAATTTTCTTTAATTTATGTGCTATGATTTAGGGTTTCAAATTTGTCCCAAAAATAACTTTCATTCTAAACAATTCTTATCTTAATTTTAAGTCAAATTGGTCTGTCCCTATTTTCGTAAACACCTCTTGTTTTTTTTTAATTCTACTGATTTTAAAATGGCCTCTCCAACAAGCACAAATCAGGCATGGAAAGGATAAAAAGTAAAAAATTGTAAAATTAAAATCGCACGCTCTCGTCTTCGTACAGCGACTGTTTTGGTCGCACATAAAAACCTCCAAAATAAAAATTGCACCTACACGGTTTTTTTGCTACTTTGATAATCAAATAAATAATTTTTTTAAATATAACATTTCTAAATTTATTAATTGACCAGTTGCATAAACCCTTAATTATTGAAGCCGCCAACAGATAGCGCAACCACAGACTTTCTTAAAAAATTTGTATTAAGCGGTTTTAAGGCATTTCCGCTGCGATTTCAGACTCAATCTAGCTATTTTGCTTTTTTAAATTAATTTGCTAATTTTCGACGCGCTAAAAACCAAAATCGGTTCAGCCATTCGCCGTAGAAACGTTGGAAAAGATTTTTTGTTTCAAAAAATAGATTTTCACGAATCTACGGCGATTGGCTGAACCGATTTTGGTTTTCAGCACGTCCAAAAATAGCATATTAATTTAAGAATGGACAGTAGCTAGATTGAGTCTGAAATCGCAGCGGAAGTGCCTTAAAATCGAAAGTCTACGGTGGCGCCATCTGTTGGCGGCTTCGAACACTTAGGGTTTATGCAACTGGTGAATTAAATTGAATTTTTCCTTGTGAAAATAACAAAGATATTTATTTGAAAATTAAATCAAATAATTGTTTATAGTTTCTAGATTGAGCCTAATCGTATAATAGATATTGTATAAAATACATTTCACAAAAATAGGGCTTCGCGCAATAGTAATTAGGAGCTAAAATTTGGATAAAAATAAATAATCGGAAATAGTCTCTAATTTTGAATCCTCTTCTTTTTTAGCGCTTGTTTTATCTTTGTTCAAATTCGATAAATAAGATTGGTAAAAAAATCGCAAACCAATAAAACTGCGGTTTGTTTCTCTTAATTTAAAATAAATCATTAACCCTTACTGCATTAGTTTTTAAGTTTTATTTTCATTTCGGCAAATTCGGCTAAAGTCATTTCTATATTTACTGTTATTTCAAATGATGTTTTACAATTCTACATTCAGGCCTGTGAAATTTTGATTACTTTGGGAACAAACTGAACCATTAAGCCTTTCATATATTTTTTATTGTACAGAAAAAAAATTGGACGGTCAATTTTGTGCAGAGGCTGCGGACCCGCCTGCTGCCTCCTGAAGCGTCAAGTTCCCGGGCGCAATTTCGGACTTTAAGTGGCGTAACTGCGCACGTTGATTAGGGTAATTAGAGGACTGGTGCGAAAAAATGCCCAGCACGAATATTTATTATCACCGAAACGGTGCCCAACCAAACATTTCTCCTTTTTTTTGTTCACAGCAAACCGTACCTAACGAAAAATAAAAATTCATGCTTGCAGAAACACAAAAATTGCTCTCATTGTTGACGATTGTTCGTTCCCCTCAATCTACAGTTATTCCGGAAAATTTTTAAATTATTTTGAATTGTTGCCCAGTGACAATTCGCTTTAAAGAGGATTGGTAGTGGAGATTCCTCGAAAATCCTTGTTTCCAATGAAAGAAATCATCCCATAGGATTCAGTTGAAGCCAAAATTGATCTGGAATTTTTTTTTAAAGTTTCTCCTTTCTTGAAATCCGTTTTTATTTCAAAACAAAGAGTTTCCCTAAAAAGTTTCAAACGCTGTTGGACAGATCTCAACGAGAGAAATCGAAATCTGCCAAGAAAATGTGGTCAAGCGCTGGAAATTTTGAATTTTTACCGAAGGAAGATCCATTTTTAATTCAAATAAATAAATTGATTTTATTTTTTGCACCCAACGCAATTCAAATAATTTTCTCGCCCAGTGTCAATCCGCTTTAATTCAGAGTCGCTTGGCGAACGAACAATAAATTTAATATTATATACCATTTTCCACGAAAGCCGGAGAGCAAAGTGGAAACTGGTTTTCGAGATGAAAGCCGCAATAAATGCAATCAGAGCGGGCAGCCGAGTGTGGTCGAGTCGAGTCGAGATGCAGCTGTCTGCACTGTAATTTTGATGCCGTCGTCCTCGTCATCACGCGCGTTGTTATAATAATGTTAAATGAAACCGCCATTCGAACAAAGCGGATCGCGCGAGACCACTCGCATACATACGCGCAGAGTTGACTGAATTATGCATGCGTAAGTTCGTACAAAAATAATTCATGTCACCAGCAGCAGCACAGCCTCGACAACTAACTGCTCTCTGCAGCTGCGGCTAATTAAGCTGGCACGAAAATCGCCATGAATTTGCATCGTTGAATGTTTATTTTGCTCACAGCGCAGTAAAAAAATTTAATTTTCGGCAGGAAAACAACCAAATAAAAAAATGGCAAACATTGACATTTTTAAATGAATTATTAATTTGTGGTATTTTTTGGGACAATTTTATTTCCAAATTAGAAAAATGAGGTTAAGGATGATGTTAAGTAGTGTAAGAAAATTATATTTGGACACGAAGGTCAGGTTTTCAGGTGAAATTGTCATTTGCGGATTTGAAAAGAAGCGAAATTTATTATTTCAGCGGATTTTTTAGAACGAAAACATTTTTTTGGACATATTGGGTTTCTCTTTCTAAAAGCCAAAAAATTAGAACAAATATAATTAATTTATTCGTAAAAATATGGAAAACAAACAGCTTGAGCGATGTTGATAAACACTGAGAATGCTGCTTTTAATTTTAAAATTTATGAAAACCTCTTATGCTTCTGCTTTTGTTGGCAGCAACAATAGCAATTTAATTTTTTAAGTTTTAAATAATAGAAGCCAGAGAGAAAAATAAATATTTTAAAGCTAATTGATTAAATATAAATTTTTAAACATTTTCATGTCCTGATATATTTCTGCGATTTATTTTTATTTTATTGTTATTAAAAATAATTAAACAAAAACCTTGAACAATTTTTTTAGAGCGAATTTAAATGAAGTTAATTAATCGAGAAAACTTGCAATAATGTAAGAAGATAAAAAAACAACACACAAACATTCTAGTTGTAGTTTTTACAGTCGCTAACAGTTGGCGCTACCATATATTTTCGTAATAAATTTATTTTTAAGCCTTTTCCGCTGCGATTTCAGACTCAATCCTGCTGCTGTGCATTCTTCATTTAATATGCTTCCTTTTGGCGAGCTGAAAACCAAAATTGGTTCAGCCAATCGCCGTAGAATCATGAAAATCTGTTTTCGAAATTTAAAATCTTTTCCAACGCTTCTGCGGTGAATGGCTGGTCTGATTTTGGTTTTCAGCACGTCAAAAGAAAGCATATATAATTAAGAATGTACATAGTAGCAAGATTGAGATTGAAATTGCAGTGGAAGTGCCTTAAAATTAAATTTATTACGAAAGTATACGGTTGCGTCATCTGTTGACTGCTTTGAACATTCAACTGGTGCATTAATTTAAAATATTCTTAAATATTTAAAAAAAATCTAGTCTCTAGTTAAATAAGGTACAAAATTTCAGAAATATAAAATTCAAAGGATTTTAGACAGTGGTGCCACCTAGTGGATGCACTACATTTTAATTTCCCATCTCCGGTAGTTAGCCTTTTACGCCGAAACCAGAGTGGCTATTGTTCTCTCCTCTGAGCAGTTTCAAAGCGAAAGCGTCCAGAAAAAGAAGGAAAGGCAATAATTGCGGTGCGTTTCTTGAAGAGGTGTTGGCGTCTCCGAGCGAGTGGCGAAGAGGCGAAGAATGGTGCTCAGGGAGATAAAGGAGACGCGATGACGACCGATGTAGTGTGTACCGGGAATTGGATTTCATTGTCTGATTTATTCAGAGCGCGTTAGCAGCGACTAATTCCGCATGCAGACCTCGTGCGCCTCGCAGACACTCGCGCGACGAAAGAAAGAACAAACGACCAAGCCCCAGCAGCAGCAACACGCCGAGAACAAGAAGAAGAAGAAGAAGAAGAGGAATCGCCGAGAGCCGAGCAAACTCGACAATGAACAGTCGAAATTAATATACCGCGAGCAGGCGAAGATGCGGAAATTTTAGACGCTTGCCAGCTACAAATAATAATAAAACCACTTTGTTCCAAATTATTTCCGGCTGCATGGCGTTTAGAGAAACGAATGCAGCGGCACGTAGCGAAAATTGATTCGATTTATTTCTTTGTTTTGATTGCCACGCTGTGGTCTGTAATTTTTAAAATTATTGTCTGTTTTTAGGTTGATTAAAAAATAAAGTAACGGATCTGTGAGCTATAAAAATCTTTCTTTTTAAAAGTGACAGTGAAATGATTGTCACAAGATGAGGAATTTACAGACAATGTGTCGTAAAAAGCACTGTTGCCGTTTTCATTTCTCTTGGCTGAATCGCAACCTTAAAGATCTCTCAGGCCTGATAACACTCATCAGCCACCTGTTTCTCTACAAATTTAACGTATGTATGTATTTAAATTTAGTTTTTATTGATAGAACAACTTATCTGATACATAATTAAATTATTATTTTCATAAAATAATCTAAGACTGGTACCAATTTATTTTTTTAAGCGTTGAAGATATTAATTAATTAGACCACGTTACAAACGCTTTGAAAAATGAATATAAAATCTGCTTTAAATAGCATTTAAATATCTTCTACAATTTTTAAAATAGAATAATAGTGATTTTTTTATTTAAAAATATACAATTACTTGAAAATTAAACACTGACTAATTTTTTTCATACAATTATAACAAAAAGTGGCCAAAATTCCAATTTTTGGAATTTTTCCAGTTGCGCCCTCTTTTTTAGCAAAGGAAATTAATTGCTTCCGGGGTGAGAAAAAATTGTGAAAATTTAATAGTGAAAAGATGAAAAATAGTACTTTTGAGTTTTGAAAGTTTTTCTTTTGATTTTCCAAAAATTGCAGATTTATGAAAGGGCTCTGTTAAAATTCACCAGTTGATGGCAGCGTCAAAAACTACCTTAATTCAGAAAGATGATTAAATTCCCAGTCTTTTTCCTACTGAGCAAATTTTTCTCAGCTTTATTATTTTCACACAAAATTCGTCTGAAAATTTTAGCTGGTCGTTAGAGAACCTTTAAATTTTTTTACACACATATGTAAGTTAATTTAATCAATAATCGTTATGGATTATTTATATTTTTACCATTTATCCCTGTCCGAGGACCGGGAAGGGCGCGCACTATGTATTTTTAACTTTGCATGATCCTTAGGACAATACATCATTCTTGTTAAAGGATTTTGCGTGAAAATTCACTGTAATTCCACTTTAAAAGGAAAAATCCTTAAAAATAAATAGTTTTATTTTTCCTCAATGAAAATTGACGATTTCGTAACGAGTAACATTGTTTGTAAGAAAAATATTGACTATTAAAATAATTGTATCTTTCATTAATTTTATATTTCTTCAAGTACTGGTAAATAAAAAATATGTTTTTAAATGAAACCTCTCTTAATATTGCTTCTAACAAGTCTAGAATATCTTCAAGAATCGATTTCGTTCAGTGACAAAATAATAAATCATCGAATCGAGGAGTTAGGTTCATAAACGAGCTCGTGATCGTGTCACGGAGTGCACAAATCAGGCCGAATTAATTAAAGCAGTATGGCGGCGGGGTGCGAGTTTCACGCTTGATAAATCTCGATTTTCCGCCTCCAGTGCACTTCTGCGAGACGTGTGGTGTCAAATTAATTGATCTCTCGCGGCAGCAGCAGCGAGTGGGTCGCGAGACGCCAGATTAATTGAGCAATAAAGCGTTGACTTATGGCCGCAATTAGCCGGCTAGCACGCAGCGAGAATTGTATATCGTTGAAAATTTACCTGAGTGGTAGCGCTTCTCGTTGTGCGTGACTCTGCGCTGCGTCCGGCGGGCGCGCGGCTGTCCCGGGCCAGGCTGGTGCGGCCTGCCCCCGCCGCCACCGCCGCCCCCGCCTCCGCCACCTCCACCGCCTCCAGAACTGGCTGCCGGAGGAGCTGAAAATGGCAAATTTTCGATTGGTGAAATTGAAATAATTTGCTTAAATAAAGAGGAAAGACAAAAATTTTAAAGACCGTTTTTGACGAATTTTCTGAGCCCACCAATCGATTCCTGAAGGTCGAATTAGGTAAAATGGATATTTTTTCCGACCAAAAAGTCGAGCGTAACGTGCAAACCTTTTTTTTTCCCGCCAAAACAATATGAATATGAGAAGTACGCATGCGTCAGAGCTGGCTGGAAGTCATTTGTACAGGCGGTCTCTCTGCAAGTGCTCAAACCAGCTCTGGCGCATGCGCAGCTCTCAGATTCATATTGTTTTGGCGGGAAAAAAAGGTTCGCACGTCGCGCTGGACGTTTTTCTCGGAAAAAACATCCACTTTACTTAATTCGACCCTCAGGAATCGATTGGTGGGCTCAGAAACTTCGTCAAAGACGGTCTTTAAGCAAGATGGGGTTGAAAACGTCTTTAAAGGAAATTAAAATCAAAATCGAAGGTAAATGGTAAAAATTGAAGTGCAAAGAAATAATTTTCTTTTAAATTATCTTGCTTCTGACTTTTAAATTAAATCATTTTAAAATCATAATAGTGTAGTAGAATTTAATTTTAATTTACAATCCGAAAGAGTACCCTCGCAATTGTTTTATATTTTTTGGACAGCTTTATACAGTAAGAAAAAAAACATTAAAATAAAAAAGTAATATATTACATATATTTTTTAAATTAACATTATCGTTAAAAAACTTTTCTTGCAAAAGTCTCAATGATATAGCAATTAAATATTTTTTTCTATCACAATTTCACTCAGTCATTGGAGCAAAAATCGTGAAATTCCTGCGCTGCGCAGCTCGATAAAACCTGCTGCTGAACCGCAAAAAATATTTCCCGAGAAACAGAGTTGATCAAGTCGTTTCGCCGTCGTTCTAAAGTAGCAAAAAGAAAGCCCGGCCGGCGCTGGATTGATAGGCAACGCGGAGGGAGGGATCTACTCGAGCGCAAAAGCACTCGCTATATTTACGCCCGCAGTGAAAATCCGCGACACTGGCGGAGACGGCATTCGCAATAAAGATCGACTTCTGCTTCTGCTCCTGCCGGCGAGACAAACAAAAAAGCAGACGAGCTGCCGGATTTTCATTTGGCAGTCCAATATATAAAGAGCAGGGGCTGGATCGTAAAACAAGCAGCGCGGCAGGTACGTAAAAGCCAAGAAAAGGGCATTATTTATTCTCTCACTCACCGCTGGAGGCGGTCGTAAAATCACGCTCTTTCAATTAAGGGCGCTTTAATTATTGAACGACAGAGGATGCGCGTGAGATAGAAGCTGTTACTTGAGAGTTAATCGAGCTACTTTGTAGAAATTTATAACGAAAAGTAAATAAAGTAAAGCTAGAGACAAATTATAGACTGTGAAAAATGATAGGTAACTCTAAGGAGTTTTTATTTTATTCAGCGGGAGCGAGATGTGCGGTAAAATTGGTTCGCACTGCGCAGATCCAAGATGGCGTCTGATAGTGGGAAACAAAATGTTCCCTTTGGATTGCTGGATGAGTCTCAAGAGTTTGTTTTTACGATCCAAAAGACACAATTAGTTAAATCACAAAAATGACCAAAACTTGCTTCTTTTCCCGCATTTTCACGTGACCATTTTTTTCGCGCCATACTCCACTGGACGCCATATCTGCGCATCGCATGAATCTGGTCTCCGCTGATTTTATTTTTACTGACGAAACTATTCGATGGATGTGTATTTTACTTTCCGGAAAAATTGATATTATTAATGCTAATATTTTATTTTTATGAATTGACAGAGAATTAAGTGCTCCATTGTTGATTCTCTTTCGAAAATATTTAGCACTTTTTAGCAAAAATTTTTTTCCTAATTTTCAAATTATTTTAAAACATGAACGTAAATAAATTTTAGTAAATATCAGCTTTCAGAATTTGAAAAGGTGATTTTTTAGAGCTTGAGAGCTCAGAATTGATCTGAATGCTTTAGAAAAAACACGTATAAATTTATAAAAACTATTTTAAAACACTGACTTAAAGGGTTTCTGAGGTTTCGTTGAATTTTTTGGGTAATTAGAGTGAATTGGGGAGCTTTAAAAATCAAAATAAACTGAGATAAATCACATATCATTATTTAATTTTAAGTATTTTTGTTTAATTCTATAAAAATTGGGTTTTTAAAGAGCTTGAAAATATGAAAATTTATTTTGGTCATAACAAAATAATCTGAATTTCACTTAAATTGAATAAAAAATTAATTATAATTGAAATATAATACAGTTAATTTTAAAAAACCTCGCTGAGGATTCGAAACAGAAATGCACCAGTCACCAGTTTGAAGAAATAACAGAAAATCTGGTTTACTTCAAAGTCTATTTCCGTGTTGGCCGATAATTGAAACAAAAGACCGGCCCGAAATACGGAGAAAAGGCGGCAGTAAAAGCAAAGCTGCTACATGGATACTCACGTTGTGTTTGTTTTGGTGCATATGGCGCCAGAAGTCGAGATCGTTTCTTTTCATATCCTTTCTGTGTGATGTCGCCTGGAACAGAAGAGAGAAAAAAAGCCGGGATCAGAACAAAATCCTCAAATCATCGATAAGTGGTCGGGATTTTAATGGCGTGCGACGCCGCTCATTAAAGCACCGCCATCGCTCTCTCGTTACGCAAATTTTCCTGCGCATTTTTGTCGCTCGGTGCCGGCGGCGCACAATGGTTTGTTATTTCGTGCACTTGAACCGCGCACAGGAAGGTAATTGGACTTTTTAACAGCTAGGGGTGTGCGCGGCGTCACACTCACGTTTTAAGGCAGAGAGAGAATAAAAGAAGATTAATTTGGAAAGGGAATTTCGAGGTTTGCAACCTGCACGACATGGCTGTCTTAAGAATTGCATACCTTTTAATTTTTTATCAGTGCCGTTTAAAATGTTAAATTTATTTAAAAGAAATTACTGGTTAAAGCAACGTCAGCCCGTAATAAAAATTTTAGAAAAAGGGAAGATAAAAGGATTAAAAATTTGGGAAATCAATTTTTTTTAAAATTCCCCTTTTTTAATTTGAACAAAATTATTTTATTGTCAGTCTATCACAATCTATAATCCAGTACACAACAATAAAAGCTTAAATTTTGGTCCTACATATTTTTTAATGTATAAAAGGCCTAGAAACGATTAGAAAAATGTTTTTTTTTTAGAAAATTTCTAATTTTGATAATGTCTCGTACATAAAAATCACTTTCGAATTTCGGGATGTTATTCTTCAATAATAAAATAAATGGAATTCCCAATGAATTAGAAAAATATCTCGATTTTAAATAAATTAAAATAAAATTAAATAAATCTCTTTTCTTTCTGCGATTTAAAAGGACGCATTAGACGTCCAGCTTGCGTAAAATCAGAGTTTTAATGGCACACAAATCACGTAGCAGACAATGAAAACGGATGTCCGTAACAACACGCTTAAATATCTTTATTACGAATTTTACAGCGCGTCTCGCACTAAATTGCTATCTTATCAAGAGCTCATTTCCCGTGTAAATCGAGGAAATGGTACCAAGTCCACTGTAATTACACGCAAAAACCGCACTGTGTAATTACTATGACGATTTCTTCGGTTAAAAGCAGAGCTCTTTTAATTATTTTCTTGTGGTAATTTGATTTTCTGGCGAATGACTTTTGTTTTGCTGCCAACAAACCCGGCGACGAGTTCAAGAAACACACACTCGAGGAAATTCGTATTAGCATTTTGCCTCTTGTCGTGTGTGTGTGAGTGTGTGCGTGGGTTGCCATTGGAAATTGGCCTTCCGGTCGGGTGGGCAACAACCGCCGTGTGTGCAAATAAGGTCCGGAGAAGCGGGCAATTTCAAAACACGCTGCACCGTGACATGCAAATATGATTACCAACTACGGTGCCGAGCGGCCAAAGGAAGAAAGAAAGAAAGCAAGGGGCAATTCGATTAAAAGAGCACCAGAGGGAATTGATTAAATGGAGGAAATGCACGAGTTGCGCTGTCTGCTTTTTCTGAGTGGGCTTTTCTGCCATTCCTCGAGGGATCTTGAATGCGATTTTGCACCTTGTTCGAATAGGAACGTGCTTTCCCTTTTATTTGTTTAAAATTGGGGCACAAATTTTAAAACAGAAGAGGAAAAAGAAGACAGAAATTCCACTAGATGCTTTTAAAATTTAAAATTGGAAAAGTTTAATTAAATATATTTATTTTACAGCAAAGGGAATAAAGGGATGAGGAGGTAGTTATTCTTTTGCCAACAACATGCTTAACCTTGAGTACCGAGTCAATTAAAATATTTAATTTTTAAACAATTAAATCTTTACCCTAAAAATTAGATAAATATTATTTTTTATTTATCCAAAATAAATATATAAGGTAATTTTATTTAAAATATTATTCAATTTATTTAAAAAATCTTGTTTGCAAAGCTAAAAGTCATGCATTTTTTATCATAATTTTACCCTAAATTCATCATTCTATCCTCAACCCAATTCTAAACCAACCCGCAGAGAAAATGGCGCAGCCCAAATTTCGAGCAAACCGCAAACAGATGTGAAGCCTAGCGCGCGATTCACTAATTCAAGCGTGTTTCATTCGCATCGAATCGGCCAGCCAGCCAGCCAGCGAGCCAAGTCGACGTTAATTACGGCAGAAAGGTCAAGGGGGGTGCCCATTGAGCGCGAGAGGCGGGTTGGTGAGTAAACGAGCCCCACTCACGCGGCATTATCCATTCACAATGCGGCAAACTGGCGCTCGAGGGCTTTTAATTCGCAATTCGGCCTCGTTTAATTCCACCCGCCCGCCGCGTCTCAATGTGTGTGTGCCTTATTCATGACTGGTCGACTGGCAAAATGCTGACCTCTGGCCGCGTGCATGTGTGACGTCAGACCATTAAGAAATTCGCGCAGGCAGCAGAGCGAATTTCTCCAGAGGAGGGATCCATTGGTCCATCAGGGCTGCAGGGTTTTTTTTATTTTAAATTAAAAAATTTGGTTCGTTTGGACTGTCCAATTTTGTATTTTTAGAGGTTTTACAAGGCCTGATTTATTTGTTATTAATTGTTAATGAACTGCGAGATGGAATTTGCAGAAAGCATGCTAGTTAAAATTGGTTGAACGTGTCGTTTCTATTTAAAACCTGGATATTGAAAAAAATGAAATAAAAAAACAAAAAATTGATTTTAGAAGACCAATTTTTGTAATTAAAAAACTAACCACATATGTAAATTATTAAAATTCATTTTTTTTTAAATTTTAAATAACGTTTATTAAGATATAACAGAAATATTGCCCCAAATTCGTATTAATTTCGACCAGAAAACTATTTTTAAAATTGTATTCAACCCTTTCCCCCAAAAAAAATCCCCTCCGGACCAAAATAGGTCGCAATAATAATTTCCAGTTTGGTTTTTCATCTGGAGATGGCCCGCAATGAAAAGCACTCCGCAGACTAAACACACAAGCCGTGTGTTTTTTTAATATCCGCCGTCGGCCGGCATCGCAGCCTCAGCAGCAGGACCGTTTGATGGTGGCGCAGACTTCACAGAGAGAGCGAGAGAGAGAGAGAGAGAGAGAGAGAGAGGCTGCCGTGCAGCCGCAAACTTGCACTTTGCAACAATAATTGCGGAACGTCGATATTGTGCCGGCCGAATGTTTGCGGATCCATCCAACATCAGCGAGACCATCGCAAACTCGGTGCAGGCAGATAAGCCGCAAAAGCAGCAGTCTCTCGCCCGCTTTTATGCAACCCCTCGTTTTACATTACTGCGCCGCTCGTTCGTTCGCTCGCTGATGATAGTTCGAGTTTGAATTACTCACTCACTCACTCACTCACTCACTCACTCGGCTCTAGGCTTATTGCGTCAATAGAGCTGATGCAGCTCCAGCAAATGATTTGTTTTTATTGCACGAGTAGTTTGTGAACAAATATAATCCGTGCTGTTAGAAATAAAGTGGATTTTCCTTTTTAAATTACAGGAGAAATAAATTTTATTGCCATAGAACAGCTTTTTAGGACAAAAATATTGGTTTCAAGACTAAAATGGTTTATATATTGATTTTCAGTTGTTAATTTTCATAAAAAAATATTTTTGAACAGCGGGGGACTAGATTCATGAGACGCGCAGATATGGCGTCCGGTGGAGTATGACGCGAAAAGACGGTCACGTGAAAAAGAAGCAAGTTTGGGTCAATAATTTGCATTACTTGTACAATTTGTGTCTTGTGGATCGTAAAAACAAACTCTTGACACTCGTACGGCAATCCAAAGAGAACTTTTTGTTTCGCACATTCAGACGCCATCTTGGATCTGCGCAATGCGAACCAATTTTATCGCACATCTGGACCTTGCTGACTAGAACAGCTTTTTTGGACAGTAATATTGTTTTAAATACTAAAATTTTTATTTCTTGAGCTGAAATTAATTTTCTTTAAAAAAAACCTTTCTATGTAATTAAAACTGTCCAAAACAAAATTAGTTTTTTCTTTAGACATTTAAAAAATATTTATAAATACTTCCCACGTATTCAAAGAAACAATCTCATTAAATTCAAAACTTAACTGTTCATTATAAAAATGGATTTAACGACCAGATAATTGTTTCGATTAGTAAAACACCGAACATTTTTACACTCTCTCACTCTCAGCCTCCAAAACGAACATATCGCGTTGCTAAAAATGTCAAAATGTCATTTCTTTGATGGCAAGTGAGTGTTTATACAGAGAAAATAGGTCAGAGAGTTTTTACAATAAACACGGATCGCAATTTCAGCGGTAAAAACGGCGTCGGCCGGTCGTAAATTGCGACAAGCCTTGAGCGAGTGACAAATTTGCGGCGTTTCGCGCCAATCCCCAGCGGAAAATTGGCCCCGGGCTAAAATATTTACCCGGGCCGTATTTTTTTTTTTTTTGCTGTGCGTGTGCGTCCATTTCGCACGCTCCGACGGGCCGCCAGTTCTTTTCTCCCTTTAATAATTCATTGCACGTGTCAGCGATTTTCCCGGGCCGGCCGGCCGGGCAGATAAGGCGGCGAATTTTTCCGCCGCCGCCCGGCCGCTTAGTTAGCTGTGGGTCAAGAGGCCGCTTTTCGCTTTTCACGCGATGACACGACACGCGTGTATGGGTACACACACACTCGCTGTTTACTCACCAACACTTCATTTTCTCGGCTCACTGAACCATAGCTATACATGCGCGCAGCCAGCTGGCCGAAGCCGGCCAGATGCGAACCTGTTTTTTTTCGGCAGGATGGCAATTGGAAACCGGAATTCCTTTCCAGCAGGATTATTAACTTGGCGGTGTTTGTGTTTTAAATAAATAGAGCAGTTCCAGACGAATTTTGATGATTGATTGATTGAACAGGATTAATATTCTGAATTTTATGGAGTTAAAATGGTTATTTGCGCAGATTTTGCGGGCACACGGGGGCCGTTTTTGGGTCCATTCGACGCAGAATTTTACCACGAGTCTAACAAACATTGGCTTTTGGCTGTACAACCCATAGGAGCAGAGTTATTGATTTTTAAAGGTGAAAAAACGTGATTTGGACATTGCTAAATTTTGCTTTTCGGGGCCCAGCTGGGGCCCTGTGGGCCGGGGACCTAAGATTCCGGCGCCAGTCGATGCCCCTCGATGGGCCACGTCCCACTGTGTCCAGTTTTCCAAAATCTGGCCATTTTTAGAATTACTGCAATTTTTTAAAAGTCTAAATTTGTAAAAACTCTCAAAATCCATTTCTTCCAATAAATAAATAAATTGTGATCAAAACCCTCACCCCTCAGAGAATGAGGATGAACAGTTCCGTCTGATATTCCTGCGCTCTCTCAGACGCAATCATAACGAAATGAACCATGGCCGTTTTTCTTGATTTCCGCACGCTGCTGCCGCCACCGCCAAAATTGAGATTCATAGCTCTTGCGGTGTAACAAACGGCAATGAGTAACGGCCGGTTTAAACTCAAAAGCCGAAGGATTTATCTTAATCCAGCCGGGTAAACGCTGCACGCGCTGTTTCGCGTTGCGAAAAACGGGCCGAAATATATTTTGGCACAACAATCTGCTCCTCACCCGGCTTGATTTCATTCCAAATTATTTTAGCTGGCTAATTCTGTGCCCTGGGGACTGCAAACGAGAATTATTACACTAATGCCACTGTCAGGGTAAAATCTAAAAACCTAAAAAAGGTTATAAGAATGATTGAACAAAATTAAACAAAAATATAATTTAAAGACATACTGAAATCACATTTTTTTTACGTTCCAATCGATTTCCGAGGGTCGTAATAGGGTAGGTAAATAATTTTTCCGATCGGAAAATGTTTTTTGACGTGCGAGGAGAGGCGCAAAGCAAAACGAACGTTGCTTTGGCGCGCAAAACGTTTGAATCTTTTAATCATTACTGCGCATGCGTCCCCCTCTGACGTCACAGCTCTCTCAGCTGCCAATGCCAAGCAACTTCACCTATTTCGACCCTTAGGAATCGATTGGAACATCGAAAATGTGGCGTTAGTGGGTCTTTAAATATAAATTAAATTTTTATTTTCTCAATCAGGATTTAAAATCTAAAAAATCCAAATTACATCCGAAAATTCACGGCTCTGAGCTCAATGTTTGGCGATGTAAAGCAATTTTTCAGAAATTCATCGTCACATTTCATCCCCCGAGCGACAAAACGGTTGGCATCGGAGCAAAAGGGCGTATTATTTCACCCCCTCGCAGCTTTTAACGGTTTTAATTATTTTGTAAACAACAGTCGTCTTCCTCTGTCTCATTTTTACGATTTCACATAACGACGTGGCGCCTCGTCGTTTTTTATATTTTAATTTTAGACCCCCGCGGACGGAGGATGGTTTCTTTCCAGGGCCGCGGGGGGTGCGTTCGTTCACTCGTTCGCTCAGCACGCATTAAAACACACATGTCTGTATGTGTGAGGGCGAAGAAAATTTCTCTATATGGCATTCTTGTCACGTGTGTGTGTGTGGCGCTCTTTGAAATTGAACACGCATCTCCGGAATGACTATTTATGCAGGCACAGACGAAATTATTAATTTATTTCTCACTCACGCCCCAGCGAGGAATGCCGAGGCTAATGAGCTCTCAGATAAAAAGTTATATTATGTTGTTGCGGCTGAGATTAATCATGTACGTTGTTGTTGATGCAGCTTCCAGGGTGGGAATGTATTATTTTTCTTTCTTTACTTCCACGTCCTCGGATTTTTATCAGAGCGGTGAAAAGGCTCCGAAAGTTTGCTAATTATGCCGAGGGAATTGGTGCAGCGGGCAAATTGAAATTAACCTAGAAAGAAAAGCGAAAATTCTTTTAAAAAAATTAGTACCGAGTGTGAGAAAAATCTTTTCATTGTTTTCACTCCAAAAAAATCTCTTCCGTGAAACTGATTAGGCCGAAATCTCCGTTCCCACGAAAAGTAAATCCGCTGTCGGTCCAAATTATCAAATGGGACGAGAATAAGAAAAGCAGGCGGTTGCGGTCGCGGCGGGAGGCGAGCAGCATCACGTTTATTTATTTACTCAACATTTTGATATCCCATTCGCCTTGCAGTCGGAGAGCAGGAGAGAGAGAGAGGAATCACGCTTCTGACGGCTGTTCCAAAATAAAACGGAGGCGCAGCAACTCAGGAGCGAAAATCGATGCGGGCATAACAGAATATAATCACAGAACTCTATCGGCCGCTAGAGACGACACACAGCACAGGGCGCCGGATGGATGCGCCCCGAAACAAAGCAGCCGTCTGGCCCATTGTTCTGCTTGTGACATATCCATATCGGGAGCGAGCACGGCAACACACGGATAAACTCAAATTGCCACACATGCCGTCTGTCAAACACAAAAGTGCAAAATAATACATATCGACTGTGCCGCGCCTAAAGATGAACATTTCAGGCAGCTGAGGACAAGTTCAGAATTATTTGGGCGGGTGAAAACGTGTAAATTGCGTTTTTCTCGATTTTCTGCAACACTGTAAATAAATTTTCTCAATTTGCAGGTCATTAAAATTTATTTTTTTGTGGTAATTAACAATATTTTTTTCTTCTCTACGGTTAAATTTCTGATTTTTCCAAAAATAATTGTTTATTATCGCTTGATTTCGATTCCTCTCTCCGGTAATCGCCTGTAAATTTCCCTAATTTTCAAATAAATCGTGACTTTACAGTAGGGAGACTATTTCACCGCTTGATTTTCTAAGAAATTGAATCAGCAATCCTTTTCCCTAATTTTAGAGAATGTTTCAGGCAAAGATTAATATTTTTTCCATTTTCTGCATTTCTATCGCTTGCGGTTTGTAACATGCAAAGCCGATACGTTTCCATAGCTATAGACGGAGACAGGGCAGAGCTGCTCGATCTTTTTCTGAATGACTAGTCTGGGCCGAAAATAGCGAGCGGCTCCTTCCTCTTCTCCGTTTTGTTGATAATATCACCTATACGCCGCCGATGTCTCGGAGTCTCCAGCCAGACTGTCGGTTTTTTTACGCCTGTCGACAACCTCTCGCGCTCGAGCCTTTCGTTTTATATTATTATAAATATAATGTACCGTTTAATGAGTCTGATTAACCAACAAGGCGGTCGCTTTTCAAATAACGCCGGTTGGTTGAGAAATAAATGCATCACGTTGTTATTGTAGTAAAGTAATCACGTCAAATGAGATGCAGTGGCCTCGGAATCTAATATTCAACGGCAGCGTCACGATCCCCTCGACCATTATTATCTATTCAGCGTCGCTGTGCTGCTCAGAGACAATTATTCTTTTTCTCCGGCACTCGACGCCGGTTTTTTCATTGTGACTTGATGTATTTACGGCTCTATCGAAAGGTCAGCAACAGCAATCGACGCTTCTATACATATACTATACGTATTTCCTAGGCACAAAGCACGGCGTTTCTTACACTGCACTCGCCTAGATGGACAAATTGATATATTGTTTTATGGTAAGAGCCGATAAAGAAGCTTTTACTCCCGGGAAAAAGTGCCGTTCGGGTCATCTGGGGATTTAGAAAGGGTTGATAACCTGTGCTCGACAAATCCTCCTCAGAGAGAGGCCATTTTAGGTGCTTGAACTTTAAAAAATCGTGCCAGGCAGGTAAATTAACAAATTAAAATGTTAAAAAACGTAATTCGAGAATTATTTACGAACCACTTTTTCAGCGGAAAATTAAAGAGGAGGATTGCAACACTGCTTTTTAAATTCAAAACAATTTTCATTTTAAATTGCTTCAATCAGAAATTTATTTCTTACATTTTTTTAAATAAAAAAATCGTGAAAACCAGCTGATTTTAAATTAAACTTTAGTTTTAATCTGCGTCTGAAATAAATTATCGTATTTTTTCTTGGAGGTAAAAATATTTAAAACGAAATACAGGTTATTCCCACCCTACATTTCCACTTAATCATTATTTAAATAAATCAAACACATCACGGCTGAGCACTGCTTCTTTTGAATTGTCTAAATCGGCCAAGTTTCGCAAGCGAGCCGGACGCGGAAAAAAACTGGTGGCACGTACTCGACTCTCGGCGCCTTGCGAGTTCGCTTATATGCAAAACCTTCGGCGCGGATGTTGCTCACAATATATAATATATCCCCGGAGTGGCTGCATGACTTGAAAAATGATCGGCGCATGCATGACGCGATTTTCTGGCACTCCGCCTTCGTTTGTCACACTTCTTGAGGCCGTCCCGCAGGAATTCTGCCCGAAAAACTGTTAGCAATGATTTATATTGATTGCGCGTCCCGCCGGCTTTTCACTTAAGAGGATTTTCTTCTTCTTCTTCTTCTCTCTGGTGTAATTCGACGGTTTAAAGGCCAGCCGATAAAAAGGCGACACAAAACGGCTTTTGCACTTCAACAGCGGGCGGGCGGGCGGGCGGCACTTCGTACTAACTCTCTCAGATATGCATACGCCGAGTGTCGGGATGGATGCACAATTAAAATGCCCTCACGCATCACCGAGGCTAAAAGGAAACGCGAGACCGGATATGAGGGCAGCCAGTTTTCGGCCGGGTTGATGGTGTGCGGCCGTAATCGCGCCACAGACCACCATAATCGAGCGCCTCTCTTTCGTTGCCAGCCAGGCCGCTCTCCTTAATCAAAATTAGCGACCGACCCTGCCTGAGCGCTATTTTCGGCTCTTTTTTACCAAAGAGCCTTTGATTTATGATTATATGTATACGTGGCAAGTTTTTCGGAAATTGGATACTTTCAAAATGGGTCACTGCTTTTTGGGAGAGAGGGTTGATCAGGCACGAGGCTAAATTTTTATGACAAAAGGGGTTTCTTTTTTAAAGGATCGAATTTACAGTCCCTCAGGAAACAAACCATCCCTCCAAAACGAGTTATAAACTGTCGAAAAGCGGTCTATTTGACGTGGCGGAAGGACCGCGGACGTTCTGATTGGCGAATAATATCGTATTACGCCGCCAGCCAATCAGAACGTCCTCAGTGTTCCACCAAGAGCAAATAGATCGCTTTATTTCCCAATTTATTTGTCTTTTGAATTCTTGTTCAAAGCCCAGCTTACTCGATTATTTCCGGGACATCAAGTCTTTAATCATTGGGACCCCGAAGAGTTAAGATGGCGGTCCCCAAGGCTTTTCAGCTGATCCCGCCGGCGTTTTTTCATTCGAGATGGATTACTGGAAATCCACTTTCCTCAAATTAGAACTGGAGAGGAGTGCATTTTAGTAATTTGAAAAGCCCGGCTGTGTATAATTAAAGTGGGCGTCTGCCGAGTGCCGACTCCGCTACATTTTTACAAATAAGTTCTGCCTGAATGCTCCTTTGCAGAAGCGAATCATCAAAATTAGTTTCCTGCCTTTGAAAGTTAGCAGGCAAACTCGCTCCACCTTCGTATGTTTTCGCAGACTTTTCGGGCCGATCATCTATTGAATTAATCTATTTTGAGGACTGAGTGCGTCGTCGGAACGCTGGGAGCAAGTTAATCAAGAAGGAGGTGCCGATTTTTCGCGACGCACATGTTGCCTGCCTGCCTGAGAGAGTGAACGAGCTGCGCGAGACGATTCCCGGCGTTCTCGAGTTTCACCAGCCAGCCTTCCTTCGACCGCAATCCCGAGAGTGACAAGCAAGCGCCGAATACAAGATTCATCTCTGAGGGCAGGCAAAGGCAAAGGCGCACAGGACACGTCCGTCGTTGCTCTGATTATTTCCTTTTCTCGCGCTGATTTCCGTCGCGGCCCGCACGAATTAGGCTCTGCTAATTGAAAATCGCTGTCGCACTCGACCGAGTACGAATATACAGAATGGGCGCGTCTCCCTCCCTCTCTCGCGCGTAATTGCGGATTATTTATGCTCAGCCGGGCAGCCAACGTGTGCCGATGCAAATTTCAATTGTTAATCCGCTCCATTGTTGCGGAGTCAGTCGTCCAGCAGGCAGAAAACGCAACTTGTGTGTATAACCTTTTGTGCACTTGGCGTGCAAACTGTTGCAAACTGGCGAGGTAATAAAATTAATCGCACCTTTGTTGAAAGAAGAAAGACGGGAGAAGGCAGTTCTTCACACTACTTGGAAAGTTTTAATGGAAAATTTCTAGAAATAAATTAATTCTTCATAGCGTAATTAATTCTTTCAAAAAGTAGGCCATCAAGGTTTTAATCGATCTTTGCTGGACAATAATTAAAAAAAAGGTTACGCTTGGCTCTGGGGAGTGGTCTATTGAATAACATATCCGTGGAATTTCATCTCTTTAACGTTAAACAATAAAATAAAAAATTTTCCAAACGGTAAATTTCCTTCCTGGCGAAATAAATCATGATTTTCAGCAGTTTTTTTCACCACTGGTTTTTACCACTCAATTGTTTACTAAATTCTAGCGCAAGAAATTAATTTATTTCATTTTTCCCCTGAGAAAATCTAAAATTTGCGGTCGGAGTGGTCAAAATTTCCTCTACTGTGCAGATTTTTCTTTTAAATTGTCATTTTCTGCCTCAATTTCTTGAAAAATTTATCTCTGGCAATTTTTCAAGTCGGGGTCAAGAGCAAATAATTAAAAAATTATTTAAAACCCGCCAACATTGCCAGCAAGAAACTGGTTAAAACTGAAAAAACGCACTGAATTTTTTTCTGCCCTGATTTTCTCGGAAATTTTAACTGGCAGCTTTGTCTCAATTTTTATTTTTAAAAGTTTTGCAGTAGATCCACTTTGAATCTCCACTCAATGTGACGACAACCCTGTGCAGCCTCTCAAACTGGAAACAATGGCAATAATTATGGAAATTACCCGCCCGCAGGGAGGGAGTTAATATTTTTTTTTTCAAAATCGCATGTAATATCGCTAATTGCAGAGTGGCGCCGAGCCGTTTGCAAACTCCTCGGAGATTGCCATTTCTTTTTAATGAATAGAAACGGCGCTTAAGCGGCGCCATAAATTTTTCGAGCCACTTTTGCGGCTGAAATTCGGCGATAAATTAACGCGCGCGCGCTTTTGCTTTCTTCTGCCGGTGCCGAGCGGATGGCTCGGCGTGTTCGGTGTGTGTAATGGCTATGAGAGCTGTAAGTGGAGCTTCAGGCAGACTCACTTTTTGCGTCGGAATGTTGCCGGCGTAGCAAGCAGCCAGCCGCCGCTTCTGCGATTAGCATGCGTAATTAATGCGCCAAAAGGCGCAGTTTACCAGTTTACGATTTGAACTAACTCTCTCGGATCGACGCCTGAGAGCAAAAAATAAAACATAAATTAGGAATGTTTACAAATCCTGGCCCAGCAGAGTGTCTGCCCCCTTTTTTTCAGGTCTGACAATAAAAGCAAGACACTCTCGTCGGTCATTAGGGGATTTTCTCCGGTGCTGCTCTTTTAATAACACCCGAGTGCAATTAATCACACTTCAAAAGAAGCGAACGCGTCGCCGGGCCGGCCGATGAGTGGAGCTAGGCAGAAGAAAAGTCATTATTTTCGGTTTTCGTCGGGAGCTGGTTGGCAACGCCGCGCCCACTTTTTTCTTTCTTCGCAGGCTCCAGCGGCAGCTGCTGAGCAGAGCAGCCACTTGAATTATTATTACTAAGGAAAAGGAATTCCTGCTCTGACTTGCAAAAGGTGCTGCTGATTTACCTGAATGAATGCAGCCGGAGATACGCTCACAATTAGAGCCGTTTTTAGAGTGAAACAACGTCGGCACTTTTAATTCTGGCTACACCCCGCGAGAGAGCAAAGAACTCGCGCGACTTTTCGCTATCAAAAAACTGTCAGCCTTGAGAGATCGAAATAATCATCGAAACCCTCTCAGCAGCAGGGCAAACTGAGCTTCCCACGGATTGAAACATAAAAAATTAATAAGCCCGCAGCAATCTTGTATTATTTTATCGGGCATAAGCGCTAGGTCTTGTTCTCCGTCGCCGGGATCAAGGAAAATTAGCATTTCCAGCGGGTCTAGAGCGTGAAACCTGTTTTCTTGAATTAATTCTTTCAAATACCCGATTAATTATTAGCTGGGAAAGCTGGTAATCAAGAAAAATTGAGCAGAGTAATTTAATGCCAACTAATTTGGTCTTTTTTACTGCAATATTTACATTATAACCCGTTTTTCGTAAAATATGCTAATTATTTTGCATCAGAACTCAATCTAAAAAGTAAATTTGACCGAAAGGCTAGATTTTTTTTGACAAATCGACAACGTTTCGACTTATCTTAGACGTGTTGAAATAAATTTGGAATAAAATTTTCTTCGTTTTCTCAGAGTTTCAGGATGCTTGGAATTATTTTCTGAATTTAATCTTGAGAAAAAATCTCTTAAAACGCAAAAAAAATAAATAAAATCGTAAAAATGACTGTCAAAGAAGATTTTAAATTTTTAAAAACGTCCAAAACTGTTATCTTTTGACTGAAAAAATTCTAGAAATAATTTTAACAAACTAAAACGCTTCAACTTTCGTAGAAAAATCAAAATAAATTCAGTAAATAATTATTTTGACCCAAAAAAACAAACTGGAGCAGCCCTACCATTCCCTGATTCTCTCGTTTGTAGCGCCAGGATAATTAGAAGGCTCGAATTGCTTTTTTGTGTGCATGACGCAAAGGCAGAAGCAATATAGAAGAAGCTGCACACATGAAAGGTCTAGCGCGGCAGCTGTTATTATTTCCACCACCCCGTCTTGATGGCTGCTGCCGGGAAGTCGACCGGTCGGCGGGCCTGAATTTTTTATCCCCGGCGTCGGTCGCTTCTCGTTCCGACGACGGGGTCAAAGTGGTGACCAAGGACGGGCTGGCACTCGGCCAGCGCCCTCTCCAGGCACACACGTGTGTGCTCTCTCACTCGCTGGGCGCCCTTAATTAAAAACACTTGTCTGCACGCGGACGCTTCTTCAATCGTCGGCGGCTGGAGGAGGAATTTCGTGTTCGTTCGTTCTTTCTTTGCGGTTTGTTTATATGCGTGTGGCAATTGGTTTTCTCGGTTTTGTGTGTGTGCGCCACATGCGCGTCGGGCGTCAACAGTTTGGAAACGCTGACGGACGAGAATGTCAAACACGTTTTCAGCCGGTGCTCTTGCACCTCGTCATCGCACGGTGAAAGAGTTTCATTTACAAATAACCAACGTGCGAGCAGCGAGAAATATGACGCTGTATCTAAAATCTGACTCTGCGCGTAGAGCCCGCCGTGAGCGTGGAAAAAGAGGCTTGAAATACTTTGTGAGCCGAAATGGGTTGTTTGGATAAAAAGATCTGTTCTTAATATCCAGTTCTTGTGAGTGGCAGCGAATTTTCGGATATTTTTGCACATTTGCAAGAATTTTACATCGGATTTACATGGTTTTAGGCGCTTAAATGATTTAAATTATTTTTATTGGAGTATATTTGGCTTAAAATTGCAAGATTCGAGCTAATTTGATGGTCAACAGGCAAATGGAAATGCAACAAAATACGCGGGAATGAAATTAATAGGTCGGCACGCCTCTTTTTCGACTCTTCTGATTGGCCGTTGGACTGTCTCCTGATTGGCCGCCATTATTTCGACGCCATCTTGACTTCTGACCGGCGGGAAACCAACACAGATCGCAATCCGGACCCCGGTGGGAATTACGACTGCGCAGAAGGTTTTAATTTGGGTCACGCATGCGCAGTAATGAGTTCCGGCCTCCCTGTGAGATGAAGAAGCGATCTGAACATACCGCGCATGCTTAGGATGCGCACAAGTTTACTGCGCAGCTTTAAAATGGGCGAATATTCAAACAACTATAAATTTCGACGCCATATTGACTTCTTACCGGCGAAAAACAAACACAGATCGCAACCCGAACCCCGGTGCTCTGTCTAAAATTCCCAGCCTCTGGTTTAAAGCTTTAGAGTGTCTCTATTTAAAATAGTTGATTGCATATTATAGCCCTTTATACATTACGGACAATGCACAAAAGGAACAAAACTGCTTGGAACAGGTACTGCTTCAATTTAAATTTCACTGCACTCGGGTCGTTTAAAGGTATAATGGAAAATCCCAGCGCATTCATCACAAAGTAGGTCGCTAAGCATTTCCAGCATTTTCCCGCGCTATAACTGCAGCAGTTTGCAGTCGAAATAAGGTCGTTAATTTCAAGCCTCGACTTAACGACCGCGCGCTGCCTAGAGGGCGAAATAGTTGCACGCACTCGAAATTTCGGAAAGCGACACTCGAGCACATTCGGGCATTCGGGGGGCGAGAAAACGCACCGGTTGGTTGGGGTGTGTTGCTGGCGCCTGTCTCAGACACGAGCAAATTAGGCCAACGCAGCTGAATGAGACACCTTCATGCAAATCAGCACTTGTTGTGAGTATTCGTGCCGCGTTATAAACACGGACGCAGCCTCCTTTCACAAATGCTCGCTCGCGCTCGCTCGCTTGCTCACTTGCCCAAGTTTCGTAATTCACCCTGCACTTCTGTGACTGGCGCTTGCTTGCCTGGCGCGCAGCCCACTTTCCGACTCGCACAACGCGACGACACTTGCATCTGGCTTTGAACAGCTCGTTCGCGCGGAAATTGCCATTCGATAGCTCGTTTTGCAGAACAAAACTGCGCCGTGTTTCGTGTTTGTGAAGCTGGATATGCTTTACAAGCCGCCTACGTGACTGCTGATAGGTCAAAAGTCGATTTTATACGGGAAAACTTTAAAATTGTCAAGAAAATCATAAGAAAAACGAATGTAGCCGGATTTTAGTGACGTCAGCGATCCTGATTGGTTGACAGTTTCCCCTTCCACTTTTTTCTGCAAACGTCTTTATTTATTTTGTGCTCTCAGAGGCAATAAGAAAAAATAAAAATGTAATTGAACCATTTGGAGTGTTCGAAGCCTCCAACAGATGGCGCCACCGTATACTTTCGTAATAAATTTAATTTTAAGGCATTTCCGCTGCGATTTCAGACTCAATCCTGCCACTGTGCATTCTTCACTTATTTTGCTTTTCTTTTGACGTGCTGAAAACCGAAATCGGTACGGCCATTCGCCGTAGAATCGTCGGAAAAGATTTTTAATTTCAAAAAAAAGTTTTTCACGATTCTACGGCGATTGGCTTAACCGATTTTGGTTTTCAGCACGTCCAAAGGAAATATATTAAGTGAAGAACTGGTGAATAGACTAAGAGATGGCGCCACCGTTAATTTACAATTTTTTCACTGCAAATTCAGGTTTATTCCTATTAATATCAATTTTTTAGCGTCAAAATACCAAGAAATGAAAGAAAAAAACCTTTTGGTCCTGAAATGATTTTTTAAAGTCCTGTTTCTTTTTATTTTTTATTTTCAAATACACCACACTTATGATTTACTCTAATCCTGCCAATTTAAGGAGTGGGCTCTGTCTCAGCCAGAACTTTATTGCAACCTCTGCCATAAAAAAATAAAAGCAGATGTTTCCTTCGCAACAGTATTGGTTGGAACACTTGATTATTTGCGCAAATTAGAAAACACACCTGCAGACGGCACGAAAGGCTTATGCCAGCGCCCATTCGAGTTAATTGACTCTTTACCTTGAACACTTAAACACACACACACACGGACTATGCCATCTGCATACTTTATGATTGCTATTTGCTGGCTGCTCTGATCCGAGATCCGACGCAGCAGCAGTAAAACTCGAATGCTGGGCTTGCTTTCTTTCTTTCTTTCTTTCTTCCGCGGCACGTATAAAATGAGACTCGATTCTTGTGCAGAGACAGAGACGCAAAAAATCATAATCAAACTACATTCCGAAGCACACAGATCGGATTGAGAATAAGCAGTCGTGCGCCGCGCGGAGAAATGTTTATTGTTCAAATCTGCAAACGTGTGTATAAATATAATGCTGCTTTAAAAAGCGTCAAGATGATGATTTGATATTTCCCTGCCGCGCGGAGTTATCAATCCAAAACGAGAAAGCTGGCGCCCCGGGCGCCTCAAAGTTCAGCCTGCTTCTTCCCCCCGAAATTAACAGTTTACCTTCTGAAAATTTAATGCCACACGCGCGCTGCCGCAGAAATAACCGTCTCTCTTGCTCTCTGTCTCTCCGCCGGCTCCGGAGGGTTGCGGATAAAAAATTCAACTGCGTGCGGCGCGCGAATTTCTAATTTCCATAAATTCCTTTTTGCAAACAATTTTGCAGAACGAGACCCGAGGGGAGCGAGGGACATACAGGCACTACTGCGACTTACTTTCGCGCGACTTTTACCGCGGTGTGGCAACGCGCACTCGATCACCATTGCACGGCCGAGGAAAATGAGAATCCGCATCTCTCATTGTTCGATATCACGCGTATCAAATGAAACACCTGCCCGAGAGTATCGGATGGCGCTACCACGTGGATTGTGTTTCTTAAATTCCCCTCGCAATAATTATCTCGCAACTCGTTAATTTGAATTTTTCGGCGCCACCACCACATCCTGTGCCCGTGAATGCCGTCCATTCTTCTGCTCATCTCCATAATCTTGCGTCGGATCAAATAAAGTGGCGAGAGATACACGCACTGGCTAACCAAATTCTCTTTTCTTTTCTTTTCTTAGTCCTGCTCTTCCAACAACCTGTAATTTAAATGGACTCGGCCGCGTGTGAAAAACTGACGTGCTTATTAGCCGCTTTTTGCACCTCTCATGCACGACTCGAGAACAGGATTATATTTTCGCCTCGCGCAAACTACACCGAAACTGCTGCGTCGGCGACTAACTTTTTTTTATTTATGTTCGCTGAGAGCACAAAAAGTTTCGTGAATTATTTTACGACCGGACATTGCCATTGATTCCTAGCATAATTGCCTCTCTTTCTTCGATGGCCGGCCGGCCGACTCGCAATTTCTCGCATCGTCATTCAAGCGGCCAAACTTATACCAAACGCACTCGCTGCAGGAAACGAACTGTAAAAATTTAAAGGGACTCTCTTCCTGTTCCGCAGAAATCACAGCTTATAAATTTAGATTCCGTTATGAATTTTATTATTTGGGTATATCATAGAGAGTTAAAGAGAGGTTCCGCAACCTTTTTGTCAAATTAATCGCTTTTTATGTGCGGAGAGGCAGGAATTATACGAAAATTTCTCTTGTCCCGTTTGAAGGAGGAGAGAAACATAAAAATCCATCAAGCACTGTAATGCTTGATGGTCGCAGGAGTTCATTTTATGTTCAAGAGGATTATTACTGCAAAATCCTGGAAAAAAATTTGCTTAGGATTTTTTTCAAGCCAAAATTTAATTTTTGAGAAAAGTGGCACTGTCTCCTTACTTGAAATCTTGTTTTATTTCACTACAAAGAGTTTTGTTAAAAGGTTTTATACGCTGTAGGACAGATCTCGACGAGGGGAATCGAAATCTGCCAAAAAATGTGCTAAAGCGCTGGAAAATTTGGAGAAAATATGATTTTTTTTTAAAATTTCAGAACAAATTGTCTATCGATCAAGTGCAATTCAAATAATTTACGATTTTCGCAATGTATCGATCCACTTTAAGTACATAAATGAATTGAAGAATATTTGGAACAAGGTTAAAATTAAAAATTGACTACATTTGGAATATACTACTTTTCAGGGACACTTCTTCCGATTTCAAGAAGGGAGACAGTGAAGAAATTCTATCTTTGCAGCCAATTATTTCGAAAAATTACCACGATACCTGGAAATTTTGATTCCTTATCGTTCAGTTTATGCATTTGCAACAGAGGTTGATTTAAATTTAAAATTCTCAGACTTATGTAAGTATGTAAAAATTATGTAAACGCATTAAATACTGCGAATTCACGTCCGAACCCCATATATCGGTCGCAAAATGGTTCCAATCTGGTCCTCTGGCACTTTTTCGACTGTTTCGGTCCAATAGGACCGAATATTTTTGACTTATGTAAAATTTATGTAAACGCATTAAATAATTTCTCTTTGGCAAATTTTATATATTTTAAGAAAAGGCACAAAAAATTGATAACTAGCCGTACAGTAGGGTTGCGGCTGGGGCGGCTGCCTATAGAATTGATGGTGGTGGTGGTGGTGGTGCGGCTGGTGGCTGGGCGCCGGCTTGGGTTTGGGCGGATCCTCGAATTGCTGGAGCCACACGTAGAGCTCCTCGAGGTCGACGACGCTCTCGAGCGGCGGATCCTTGCTGTCCATCGTTGCTCCCCATCCGTCCGGAGAGACAGCGAGCTGCAGCGACCGACCGAACGCCTTCCGACCGACTGACTGACTGACTGACTGGTTCGTTGGTTCGTTCGCAGCTGCGCCTGCTGCTCGGCGGCGAGAGATGGTGGCGCACCCACCCAACCACATTGCCCAGCCAGTGCACAGACGCGCGCTTGCTTCTCCCGTCTCCCGTCCACGCACATATGCACATACGCATTTTTAATTTATGTGAAGATCAAGTGTGAGAAAGGAATTCTTATTCTTTCTTTCTTTCTGTGCCTTCGCCGAACACGTTGGTCTTTTTCCTAATGTTCGTTAAATTAGCAGGCCGAGCCTTCCGCGAAACGCCCGCGTGCAGAGCGGAGCAGAGGAAAAACGAAATGCTCAAATGTCAACGACAGCGCTCTGCAAATAGACTGGAAATGCCCATTGTGCCACGAGCAGGCTCATCATCGTCTACTTTTTTTCGATCAGAGCACACGCGGACGACTCTCTCGTGTTGGGAAAGAAATTCGTTCCCGAGCTCAACAATCGCTCTGCTTGGGAAATTTAGATTTTTTGCATGGAGAAGAATGCCTTTGTTTTGTTATTTACACAAAAAATATTTAACTAGAATTAAGTCCCGTTTACAAGATGAAGGAGTTAGATATATCATTCTAAAGAACTAACAATTCTATTAAAATCACCGGGGACCGGGTTGCGATCTGTTTTGGTTCTTGCCGGTCAGAAGTAAATATAGCGTCGAAATTTATAATAATTGTTTGAATATTTGCCCATTATGAAGCTGCGCAGTAAAATTGTGCACATCTTAAGCATGCGCAGTATGTTTAAATCGCTTCTTTATCTCACAGGAAGGCTGAAACTTAATACTGCGCATGCGTGACCAAAATTAAAACCTTCTGCGCAGTCGTAATGCCCACCGGGGTCCAGGTTGCGATCTTTGTTTGGTTCCCGCCGGTCAGAAGTTAATTTGGTGTCGAAATAATGGAGGCCAATCAGGAGACAGTCTAGCGGCCAATCAGAAGCGTCGAAAAAGAGGCGTGCCAACCTAATAATTGAATTCCCGCGTATTTTGTTACATTTCCATTACCCTGATGTGCCATCTAACGGTCGTTTCGCCAATTACCAGGCTAATCAGCTGTTAGGAAAGAAATAACAACAAAAATATTCATTTACATGATACATTTTCAAGCCAATTTAATCCCGTTTCTAAGATGAAGTTGTGAGATATTTCATTCCAAAACTAACAATCTATTTAAATATAGAGCAAGATTTTTTATCAGTGCTGTTGCAACATTTATTTTCCAAGTAAATCAGTTTCCGTCAGTTCGTTCGAGGAAAGTTGTTATATATAAATAAAGATAATAATCAGAGAGCCTTGACGGTTTGGGAGCAGTACGTATAATTTTGGCCAAAATTTATTGTTCCTAATGCACGAGTATCCAATGTCAAAGTTGGTAAAACGCCTCTACTCCGCTCTCTACTCTCTAGCCATTAAGATGAAATTCTTCTAGTTGATGAGCTTTTTTAAACTTTTACAGTCGGCCCAATCTCTCGGAGACGCAAACGATCCAATTAGTACAAAACGAGACTCTCCAATTATTTCAATTTCCGGACAAATATTTAAAGAGCTGCACGCTAATTACATTCCACAGCTTTGAATGCAGGTGTGTGTGACGGATTTTATAATATGGAAAATTCTCGTCTCTAGGGAAGAGCAGGCGAGTTGAATTTATGATCAATACCGCGCCACTTTTCAACCGAGCGCGGCACTTTGATGAAAGGGTTGTGAATGCACTCTCATACTGCTGCTCCAACTTGAAAGCCTGCCGAGCACACACTCTCCGGCGACGGCAAACTTTCGCGAATAAAATGGATTAATTGGACGAACGCGCAATGAAAGGGTTGTTTGCCGATTTGGCCGCCGAAAGAAAGTTTTTCGCCGGGCCAGAGAGTGGAATAAAAGTTGCTTGGCTTCATAATTGGAGTGATTTTCGGACTTTGATGCAGGAAATTTCATCAGTAGTTGAAAAAGTGCGAAGTTTTATAATTTAAGAGGAATTACTAAATAGAGATGAGCTAAAAAGAGCATATAAATTTGAGTTTACATAGTTTTAATTTATCTCCTCCCCATCGTAAACATATTGTTAAAAATTTATTGAATTTAAAAAAATTGTTAGCAGCATTAAAAATCTATAATTATGGAAAGTAAACAGAAAAATTGATTAATTGTATTAAATTATTTAAATTAAAATTAAAAAAATAAATTCAACCACAAAATATTTGAAGCTTGAATTTAAAATACATTCTAATATTCTTTTTTTTACTTAAAGAAATAAAATAAAATCCCTGCTTTTAACTGTCAAATTTTGTCTATCTTATCAACCCTTTCCGGAAGTAAATAAAAGCTCTTTGATAAAATTTTATCAAAAATACGCACCAAGCGGCAAAAACAGTTTCGCTTCCCTTTATATGTCCTAAAAGTTTCCAAACGAAATTGCTTGTGAAAAATTCAAAAGAACCCTCGTTTTCACCCCTATTGTCCCTGAACTCCCGGACCAGCGCAGTTTGGCCACTTGATTATTTGAAGAACGCGCCGCGCCGCACATTGATCCATCAGGCAGGCCAAATAGGTCACAGAAACCGCATCTCATCTGGCCGATCCGCGCGCATCGATCATTTCGGGCTGAGTTGGCAAATGAGAGTGAATTATGCAAACGAGCCGACGCTGCGCGTTTACACGGATCGGTGATTGCGGCCCTGGGCCCGCCGACGGGACGGGACGCACATCGGGGGCCTCGTCGCTCGTCGCGTGACGATCCTCCGACCGCAGCTACCCCGTGATTACGTGTTGCGAGCCGACCAAGCTCCTATACCTGATTGTGTGAGAGAGAAAAAAAATCAACAAGGTCAACAGCTTGAGCGGAGACGCCAGCCGGTTACCAGCAGCCGGGCCACTCGTCTTTTGCTTTCTCACGCAGAAGAGTGCAGCATAATTTTATCCTGTCCACAGGTGGGTGCCCCCCGAAAGCTGAATGCGCACGGCCAGATGCCAGATTTACTCTCGATTGAATGAAAATAAATTTAATAATTTATGGTTTGTAATTTATTGTTACCTTTACCGTGGAAATTTGAATTTAAAAAGGTATATCTTCTCTCAGATATGACATTTATTTAATTTACGATTGTGTGCGCAAATTTCCCTTTCTTAGGGTTTGCAAGAAATGATGTAAATTATTTCTTTTGGACACATGAAAGGCTCTTATTAATTTTCCTGGATGATTTTTCGTTTTTCTGATCTAGAATAATTACATTATTTTCCCTTCGTCACAGCAAATATCGATTTTTTTTTTAAATTTCCGTTGGCAGTTAATTGGCAAGAAAATTCTTAATTAAAATAGAAAAACTAGACTTTCCTTAACTTCAAATGTTGTTCGTATTGGAAAACTTCTTAAAATGTTAACATAACATGTCTTGAAATTAAAAAATTTAAAAATAAATTAACTAAAAATGTTTTAAAACCGTGATAGGATTTAAAAACTTATTCCCCTCAGTTTTAAAAGGATTGATGCTGCGAAATTCTGGAAAATGCTAGTTGCTAATTCATGAAATCATCCCTTAGGGTTCAGTTGAAGCCAAAATTGTCCGCAAATTTATAAGAAATGGTGAGGACTGTCTCCTTACTTGAAATCCTATTTTATTTAATAACAAACAGTTTCCCTAAAAGGTTTCCTACGCTGTTGGACAGATCTCGACCAGAGGAATCGAAATATAACAAGAAAATGTGGCAAAGCGCTGCAAATTTTGTAGAAAATTTGAAAATTTCGTATCAAAAAATTGTAGAACAAATTGTTCTTTGCATCCAAAAGTTCAAATTAATTTCAATTGTCATCCTGTATTGATCCACTTTAATTATTTGTAAAAGTGTACAACAAAAGGTTTAGAAAATTGCTCACACACGCAGCCTTAATTTATTTTTAATGTTGGACACTTAAAAAATGCCGCTGTTAACCATCTAAAGTGATAAAAAAGAAAAGAGCGTCAACAAGCAGAGCTTTGTCCAAGTGAACAAAGCCTGCAAAGCCGGCAGCCACACAAAAACGCTTCCTTCCGAATATATTATATAAAAAAAGAGATGAAGTGTGTGTTTAAGAGGCCGCACGCACGGCGTTGTGTGGTTTTCGCGCGCCGATGTATGCTTCCCGCGCGACAGCTGCGCGCGGCAAATTGCATACGATCCGGGCTGGGGGAATTTTAATGAAGAGTTTGCTCGGCATTACTGACTTTTATTTTAGCTCGAATTACGCTGATCCGCGCCGTTTTATTGTCTGTCGAGTGAGACGAGTGGGAGAGAGAGTTGCTCGAAATTTTCTGCGGCTCTCAGCAGAAAGCAGCGAGCGAATATCTCCTTCTGCTTTGGGGGTTAATTTCCATGGAGATTGGGCTTCCCCTGCGAGCGAGCGAGCGAGCACAGACGCTCTTTGTTGCAGCCGCTTTCAATTTTATAATCCGTTATGCCATTCCTTTGTGTGAATTCGGATGAAGGGATTTCGCTTCTGACGACTTTGGAGTCAGTTTTGCAAAGGAAATATGTGCACAGCGAATTTTGAGAGGGGCGCGAGGATTCTCTTGGAAACACTCTGAGGCCTTTCGATTATTTAAAAGGAATGAAAGTGAATTCCCCCGCCAATTCCTAAAATACACATACAGATTAAGTCCTAGGAACAGGGATAAAAATAAAAAAATTCCCAAAAAATTAAAGGTTCTTAACGGCCAGTTTTGCGCGAAAATAGTAGTTGCTCAATAGGGAAAAACTGGAAATTTAATCAGCTTTCTGAATTTAGGCAGTTTTTGACGCTACTATCAACTGGTGAATTTTAATTAGGCCAAACACAACCCTTTCGAAAATCTACAATTTTTTAAAAAATTACTTTCAAGACTCAAAAGTACTATTTTTATCTTCTCAAAATTAAATTTTCATAATTTTTCTCACCCCGGAAGTGCTCAATTAATTTCCTTTGCTAAATTAAGAGGGCGTAACCGGTGAAATTCGAAAAATTTGATTTTGGGCCACTTTTGGTCAGAAGTACGTAAATAAAAAAATGATCCTTTAGGGTTACTTTACATGTAATGTAATTTTAAAAGCTCCCCTATAAATTTGGTGCTGCTCTCGTATTATATTATATAACTGATTATTTTTAAACTGTTTAATATTTATTATTTTTTTAATTTGTCATAATTAATAATAAAAATCGTATTTTAACCCTTTTTAATTTAAATAAATCTCCATGTAACCTAATAACTTTACTATAGCGTTACAGCAAATTAATAAATCGAAGCGTATCTCTCCGTGCATGAATATTGGCACTATTTAACGATTTATTCCAATTCCCTTTGGCCAAATAAAATTCCTCACTCTCCAATCGGTCTGGGAATTCGCAGAAACAACGACACACACGGTCAACTCTCGTTTTCATCAGCGCGAGTTGGTTGGTTGAGTGAGTGAGTGAGTGAATGAATGAATGATTGATTGAATCAGAAATGGGTCAGGTGCATTTGGAATTCATCAGTTGGCCCGTGGGCGAGCTGCTCTCGGCTCTCGCGCGATTGTCACCCGCTGTCGGAACACGCGTCGCTCGTAACTCACTGCTCACGCCGGCGAAATTTGAATGGCGCGCGACTGCGTTTGTCCATTAGGCGCAGCGTGTCAAAACAGCCCTGCCCCGCAGGGATGAGGGATGAGCATCACACCTGTTATTCTAATAATGGACCCGCCGTTCCGTCCACCCATCCGTCGAGCTGCTGGTTGGCGCAGATTATCGCGTTACTCTAATCAGGGACTATCTCTGCGCGGTGTCTGGTTACCAATTGTGCGATTTAAACTCGGTTTTGAGTGGCATTTCCGGCCCCCGAATCGACCCCACACGAGAAAAATAAATTTGACCACACGAGATGCGTGTCTTTGAGATGTTTGACATGCCACGGCGCATTGTTTGGCTGCCGATGCTGATGCAACGGCATTATTTTTCGTTGGTGAGTCACGCCCAGCAGGAAAGTGGCTTCATATTCAATTGCTCGAATTATTCCCAGACATCAGATGTCATGAGAATCTAATAGGGCATATTTAAATTATTGTTTCATATGCCACCAGTTCAAAAAGGCTTAAAATGGGAAGAAAACCATTTGATCACAGTTTTTAATCCAAATGCAAGCTTAAAAACACAAGTTTCCATCCCTGATCTGCCTTGAATTCCCCGTTTTGTGCTATTTTAGGGAGAAAAAGCGATCTATTTTCACGCGGCGGAGGACACAGACGTTCTGATTGGCCAGCGGCGGTATACACGCTTTAGCTGGCTAACCAGGACGTCCGCGGTCCTCCGCCGTGCAGAAATAGATCCACTTATTACGAGGATTTCTCTTCGTTTTAATGAAAAACAATCATTTATTTTTGAAAAATTGCATAGAATGTAGCGCTTGAAATTGTACAAACCGCTTCCATCGTTCATTGTGATTTAAAAAGAGGCGGTAAAGGGGGCGTAACCAAAAAACTATGAAAATAGAGAGTTTAAAATTAACTTCGAGCTGAGAATTCCAATAAAAATAAAAATTGCATAAATTTTTGCAGGTAAAAATCCAGCGGGGGCCAGATTTGCGATAAAATTGGTTCGCACTGCGTAGATGCAAGATGGCGTCTGAATGTGGGAAGCAAAAAGGTCTTTTTGGATTGCCGTGGCGAGTTTCAAGAGTTTGTTTTTACGATCCAAATTATACATCACAATATTGACCAAAACTTGCTTCTTTTCGCGCATTTTCACGTGACCGTTTTTTCGCGCCATACTCCACCGGACGCCATAACTGCGCGTCGCACGAATCTGGACCCCGCTGGTAAAAATAAAAATTTAAACAATTTACAAAAGCGCACATTGAATAAGTGAAGCCCTCGCTTCAAACACAATATTGGATTTCCATATTTCACATTTTATATTTTTGAAAGTTGGGAGCTGCTGACATTTTTCATTATTTTAAACAATGGCCATTTAAACAAACACTCATTCTTCACTCCGGCGGCAGTCATTTCATATAAAGAGAGAGAGAAACACGTCAAAAGCTGCAGTTCACGCGCGCGCGTCCCATTCATTTTTCAATCCAATGTAAATGCAAATTTCCTGGAAAGCCTGTCCTCGAGCGAGCGCATCGGGCCAATTTTGTTTTCGCTGCCGTCAGATTACATACTTTCAATTATGTCGACCCACGGGTGCTTTTATTCGCTCGAAAATAGATCCAAAACACGCCATGGTGGAGCGCCCACTCGCGTCCTTCCTCCTTTCCTATTTATTTATTTTTTGTCCGCAAACATCGGCGTGCACGGCGCATTAATGGTTCGTTAGTTAGTCAGTCAGTCATACTCCATTTTTATTTAATGCTGTCAGCACTAAGGCTTGCCTGGGAGGCTGCCAGCCGCCCAGGGAATTATAAGAAATAAAGCAAAATGCAAAAGGCAAACAACGCCGATCGATATTATACGATTCTCGGCGCAGCACCCGGTGTGCCTCTCGAGCGGAATTTTATTTTTAAAACGGCGGCAAAAAATCAAAGCAGAGAGGCGGCTTGAATCTATTTTTTTTCTTTTCGGCTTGAATGACGCGTGATAAATTGGCTTAATGACGCGATGTCTATTTTTTTTTCTTTTGATAGAAGAAATCAATTTGGGGCGTTAAAGAAATCATTTGTCATCTTTCTTAAATTAGTTTCTAAGAATTAGGGCGGAGCTAAATTTAAAATAGGCTCGGTAAATTCGGATTTTCTAGTAAATTTTTTATTCGGTTGTCATTAAGAAAAACTTTTTTTATAGTTTGATTTTTGGGTTGAAACTAATTTACAATTTAAATTATTTTTTAAACTGTTTATAGACTAATACTCCCTTTTAAAAATTTGGTATCTTTTTCGGAAATAAGATGATATTTATAAAAATATAATTTTATTAAAAAGGAACCAGTTTTGAAAAGTTTAGATGGTTTTAAAATTAATCCACATTTTGGGCATAGTATTTTATGCAGCGAGTTTCAATATTTTTGCTATTTGATTTTGAATGGTTAGGAGATTTTAGTAAAAATTAAAGGTTTGCACCATGAACGAAAAAGAGTGTCCCTTCTAATTTTCTTTTCAGTTTAAATAAGCAAACGACAAAAATTTTAAATTTTGCCTCGATTTTTAATTTTCCAAATTTCTTAGCAAAAAACCCTAAACAAAAGCATTTTTAGACTGATTTAATAAAATTTTTCGAAAATATTTTAATATTTTATAGGAAATTTTTATTATTAGCCAATATTTTTTTATTCAAAAGGAACCAGTTTTGAAAAGTTCAGATGGTTTTAAAATTAGTTTACAAGGCTAATGTGTTTCAGACACGAGAAGCGATATTTTTGTTGCTTTTAATTCTGCTACGTTAGGAGATTAAAGAATTAAAAAGAGTCCCTTTAAAATTTTCTTTCCATTTTAAATAGACAAACGACATCAATTTTACGATTTCCCTCGAATTCTTTCCAAATTTCTTGGCAACAACCCTTTACAATATTTTACTCATTTACAGAATTCAAATTTTGAAACCACTTCAAGTAAAAAAAATCATTACAAGTGTTTGATTATAATTTAATTTTAGGTCAGTGAGAGACACGAAAGAGCTGATTGTAAGCGAATTAGCAATCAGCACCGAGGCGTGGGCGTGTGTGTGTGTCATGCAGTCTGTCTTTTGAAGTCGATTGCCCAGTGACCTGCGAGTTTTAATTGCCTGATTTGATAAACAGCCCGTTTCGCAGTCGGGTGAAGCAGGCGCTCACGCGAGTCGGCGCGCAGCTGAAATATTTGCGCTGACTGCTCTCGCGCCGGGCCAAATGCGCCTAATTGCTCAGCACAATCGAATTAAACATTTTCGCGTCCGCCCAAGTGCTTTCGCCGCTCGCGATTATACACATTGTTGCCGCGCGGCACACGAAACTTTTATTGCGCCGGCAGAATAAATAACTCGTTTGGCAGTTATTGCAATCAGACTGGCGTTTGATTTGCCAGAGAAATAATAATTATTGCGATTGTGCAAAGAATAATTACTGATTTGGCAATGTCTGATTGTGCTAAATCGTCGAATTGAAAGATTTTAAAAGCACCCGGTTTTTTCACACAATTTTTACCAATTTCTTGCGCAAGAATTGCAGGAAATGAATTTAATTTATATTTTCCCTGTGAAAATCTAAAATTTGCGGTCGAAGTGGTCAGAATTTCCGCTACTGTGCAAATTTTTTTCTCTTAAATTCACCAGTTGCATATACCCTAAGTGTTCGAAGCCGCCAACAGATGGCGCCACCGTAGACTTTCGATTTTAAGGCACTTCCGCTGCGATTTCAGACTCAATCTAGCTACTGTGCATTCTTCAATAAATTTGCTATTTTTTGACGTGCTGAAAACCAAAATCGGTTCAGCCAATCGCCGTAGAATCGTGAAAAACTATTTTTTTGAAATAAAAAAATCTTTTCCAACGTTTCTACGGCGAATGGCTGAACCGATTTTGGTTTTCAGCACGTCAAAAAAAGCAAATTAATTGAAAAAAGCAAAATAGCTAAATTGAGTTTGAAATCGCAGCGGAAATGCCTTAAAACCGCTTAAAACAAAATTTTTAAGAAAGTCTGTGGTTGCGCCATCTGTTGGCGGCTTCAATAACTAAGGGTTTATGCAACTGGTCAATTGCCTCAATTTCTCCAGAAATTTCTCTCTGACAATTTTTTAAGTCGAAGTCATTTGCAAATAATTAGAAAATTATTTTAAGGTGCAAACATTGCCTGCAAGAAACTGGTTAAAATTTAAAAAAAAAATAAATGCTTTTTACCACCGCTCTGAATTTTTTAAATGTGGTTTTTGCAACCCTCTGAGTATAATTAATAAATTGTTTCTAATCATGAACTCTTTTAGAAATTTTAATGATTCTGGGAGTAATTTTAGCTGTCATCTTAATTAAAAAATTATTTCTTTTCATTTAAATTCATCGGAAAATTCATAAAACAATTTTCAGAATTCAATTTTTGCCTTTGGCATCGAATCAAAGCTCAAGTTCAAAGAAAATCGAAGCCTTTGATTAGCATACCATCTGAAATCAGCTTGATTTGCATACACGTACTATGCACTCGAATCGCCGATTAAAATATGCAAGCTTCAGCAGCTTTCGAAAAACATATATATAAATTATTTCATTTCGCCGAAGAGCTTTCTAGCACAAACATGGCCGCGCGACAATCGATACTGATGCACCTGATGTGCGACCAAATTACCAGCAATTTATCACCGTCGGCGTTGTGGTTTGCCCTGCACAATTATTCCGCTGGATATTGATAATTTTTCTTCGATGCCGACCGCAAAACCAAATTTCCTGGCAACGGATATGAAACTTACTTTGTCAGTCGGGAATTATCACACGTCGAGATTTATCAACTGGGCTTACCTGAAACAGAGAGAGAGAGAACGGAATGGTTAGATTAATTTCAAATACATAATTAAAAGATATTTTTGGAAAAAATATAATAAAACACTAAAACAGAATAGTACAATCCGAATAGTTTTTTAAAATGATATTTCATTCTTTTAGAAACGCAGTAATTTATTTTTTAATCCGCTCAGCTATCGATTTTATTGTTGTCTTTAATTTTAGTATAATAAAATTTTAAATAATCCATTAAAACTGAGAACAATAAATTTTAATAAATATTTCGAGTTGAAAATTACGTCAAGGTAGATCAAAAAGATTATTTCTTTCTATTCTTTATTTTATTCTAACAATCTAAATTTCTAAAACTGCGTCGCTTTTCATTTTTTGTCTTAATTTTGATTTATTTAAATTTCATGCTGTTAAAATTATTATTTTTGCGCTTCCCAAAGAATTTACAATTTAAAAGACCACATGCACAGACTGCGCCGAGATTGAAAAAGTTGGCCTTCCGTGTTAAATTTTTTTGTGCCGTTGCTCGGCGCAGCAGATGGTCCGCAATCTTTTGAAAACTTGAATCGCCGACCGTCAGAGTTCGCTAAACTGCAACTCTCTCGACAGTCCCTCCCGAACTCATCATCACACGACGACTGTTATTTTCGTGTATGCGCGTTGATAAATAAATTCGCGTCGTTAGCAGTGAGAGCCGCGAGCAAAGCAAAAGACAGGGGCTATTTGTAATAGAGGCAGTGTGTGGGCTCGCAGGACACGAGAAAACACGGCGCACGCACAGCATGGGGCGCGTGAAAAATCGCACACCGAATTTAAAAACGACACTAGCAGAGCCGCCTTTATTTGCTCTGGCGTGACAAGATCGCAAAAGGCACATTTTTCACACGAGTTGCTGCGCGGAAAAGTTTCAAAGCTGCCTAATTCGCCTTTTTTGCGCGTAATGTCCTGTCCGTTTTGGCTTTGCAAATTCTGCGTCAGACACAGACACGAATAGTTATATTTTATCGAGGCCAAAAAGGGTAAAATAATTTAAAATTGAGGGTTTAAAGGGTTAGAAAATTTCTTGAATATTTTATTGATAGGGAAAAGGCTGGAAACAATTTTTAATTTTAAATGCTATTTTGAAAGGTTTTTAAGTTGTTTAAAGCTTTAAATTGGGTAAAAATCCCCAGTTATGAATGGTCAGCGAATTAAGCGCTGTCAAAAAGCGATCTATTTTCACGTGGCGGAGGGCACGGACGTCCTGATTGGCTGGCGGTGGTATTATACGTTATTGTTAGCCAATCATAGTTCATCCGCGGTCCTCCGCCGTGCGAAAATAGATCGCAAAGCTCGCTGATCACTTAAACGATGAAATTCGCGTTTGAGGGAAGGAAATAATAATTTAATAAATTACAGATTCATTTTCTGAAACAGTTACTGTCAAAAATATTCGGAAATAAGATAGCTTGCGGGAATTCTCTAGAAACAGCTATTCAAAATCATAATTTTAGATGAGATTGTGCAAATGGATTTCAAACAGCCGCAAGCATGGGAATGCCGCCTGACAATGAGACAAATCCGCTCGCTGGCTTTGTCCGCGCTCAAGAGGCTGAGAGAAGAAAACGAAATTATGCATTCGGTGACCAGCGGGCTGAATGGAAACACATGCAAAAGTGTTTAGCTAATAACAAGTCAGATTTGACCGTAGGAAAGAACACCAAGAGCACCGCAGGTTCGTTGAACCGTGTGCGAGAGAGAGACACACACAGAGAGCTGCTCATCTTTTATGGATCAATGTATCCCGAAGGCTGAGCCGAGAAGAAGGCAATAAACTAAATGGTTTCACTCTTTTTCCTCCTGAAAACTAGTTTCCATCCCAGCAACGCTCGCAGTGTGTGTGTAAATAAAGCAGGCTGCCGGCAGCTCCTAATTATTATCGGGGAGAGAGAGAGAGAGAGATCAACGCACTTGGCGCGCGGATAACTTAAAGCCTAATGAATTTTGATAATTTTTTTAATGGCAGATCGATCGTGCGTTTAATGACCACGCTGGCCCGTTTATATCGCTGGAAACCGGAATCATGATGTTTGCCTTAGCATTTTAACGGCCTGTTAAAATTTATTTCAAACAAATTTGCTCGCTCGCAGACGTGTTTGGACGCTTTTTCGTGGGAAAGAACATTGTAGCTGATTTTGAGCTGATATATATTTCACAACACATGGCTCTGCTGGTAACAAATGGGGGAAATGAATGAATAATTCCAACTGTTTCGCACAACAAACGAAAATTCGATAAGCAGCCCATCTCTCAAGCAGTAACTAATTGTATGATGACGTCACAAAGGGCTTTGTGACGTCACTGTCGATTTTCTTTAAAGTGGATCTTTACGGGGAAAAATTAATAACATTTCGCGTGCGGTTGGTTAATTCATGAAAATTTATCTCCACAATCGAATGACAGTAAAATATCCTCAGGTTTTTCAATTTCTGGAAATATAATCAGCTTGTTTTCGATTCCTTTCGTCGCAATGTATCCCGAAGTGTAAAAAAATATCCTAGAAATTTTAAAGACACTAATTATGAATATTTTAAGACATAATGACTCCTGCTGTTAAAGAATAACAAATCTATTTCCAGCCTTTAGACCGAAAAATAAATAAATGGCAAAAGGGCGTCGGTTTCTCTCGCTTTTCTCTCATTTCAGCTTGATTTGTACACGAGCAGATTGAGTTACATTATTTAGAAATCGCGTCTCAAGAGAGCTATTTTCAGCTACCCTCGGTTGTAACCCAATCGTCGTCTGGCATTGGAGCGTCGCTTAAATCATGATCTCTTATATGAAAAGCTGCGTGCTGGGAGTGCGAGGGAGTGATTTATTCTCCAATTTAATATGCAATCGTTTGCACAACGCACGCGAGAAAACGGAGAATTTTGTCATTTGGCAGCAGCTCCGGCGACAAATTGACGTCGAGAACAAGCAAGCGCGAACGAAGACAAACATTAACTCGGGTTTTATTGCCTCAATTTAATTTATTAGAAATTTTCCAGCCGAGCAGAGAGCAGAGCCGCTCGGGGATCGATGCGTCGCCTGCGTCCTTTTAATTAAGCACAAGCCTCTCGCTCCTGAATAAAATAAGCAGCCCCGACGCATAAATAATATCATTAGGATGAAAAGTGCACCGTCACTGCTCGGGTGAAATTAAAATAAAAATAAAAATATAAGCCTCCAGCACTAATGATCCATTCAATAATGATTTGATGCCGAGTGATAAATCATCGAGCGCCAAATCCGTCTGCTCCGAGGGCAGGGGAGTTATTTATAATAATAACACTGCTCTTCAGACGGGGACGAGGAGTTGTTATCTTGCGGGAAATCAGTTTGGACGCCGCTTAATCCCAGGTTGATGGAAACAACGCGGTTGGAAAGCCATATTCCATCGTGTGTGTGTGTTTTGAATGGATTAGGGAATTTTCGCTTCCTGGAACAATCAGAAAGCTGTTTTTGATTTGAAGTTATTTTGATGCAAATATCTCTCTGGTGGGTGGACAGGACAGGACGTTGTTCAATTTTATATTTATAATGATTTCCTGGTTCAAGGAAGAAAATATATGACAAATTTCAAATTTACCGCTTAAAACTATGGATTTATAAAATAATAATTTATTAATTTGGCATGCCTGATAAATCCTACAGGCTGCGAAACTTTCCAGTGAAGTTTGATTTAATTATTTTTATTTTTAAATACTAAAAATTTAATAATCGCAATCAGCGTTCTCCGGAAATTGCTCTAGTTCATTTCTTTGACTTTGCCAAACTCCGTTAATTACATTTGCTCCGTGGAATAAAATTATTGGGTCAAATTTTCCGCCTACAGAGCTTAGTAAATTTATAAAAATATTTTCCAGCTTGATGGAAGGCCACACGCCAGAATGAATGAACATCGGAGCCGTGAAATGAATTACGGCGTCGCATTAATTAGCAAGTGTGCGTCAGAAGGTAGGACATGCAGCCTTGAGATCGGTCGCTCGGCAGATTTGTCAGCGTGTTCATTAGCGTTTAATAGGATCAAAGAGGCATCGGCAGCGAGCTGTCGTGAATCGTGTTCGACACACTTTCGCAATCGCGCAGAGGTCCTCTTCGCTCGCTGCTTATAAGAGATGCACTCACTCTCACAACAAAAATATAAAATAAATAAATAAAACTGAGTGTTTGTTTGTCCTTCAGGGGACATTATTTCTGTTTCTGGTGACTTGCGAAACGCTCGACGACTGCAATTTGCGGATTACCAAAAAATGCAGACGTAATTCTTTGATTGGTGCAATCAGGAAAATTATTTTATGCAACTTGTGTGTTTAAAAAATAAATAGAAAGTCATTTTCCTGCTCTAAATTAATTTTTTGATTAGCCTAAATTTTAATAATAAATAAATGGAGATTCTTGTTTAACGAACTCAATCTGATCGGATTGCAGATGGCAAAAATAAACTCAATTTGCCAGATGATAAATGAGGCTGCGGAGAGGAAGAAAAATGTAATGAGCAAATTGATGAATCGGTCGTTTCGTTTTTCACCGAGTCACAGGCTACACGATCGAGTCTCAATTATGCTCGCAGTTGGCGTTCGCTTTCCATCGATTTGTTCAAGTCACATGCATTTTTCGATTTAATGGGTCATGAGGTTGTCACTTGCGCTGTTGGGGAAAGAGGCGTTTTCACCGCTTTATCTCTTCCCCCGGTGTGCCCGTCTAAGGCTGCTCGTGTCAAAGTTGATAGATAGAAATTAAATTATTAAAACACGCCACTCGGCATCAAACGGTCGATTAATTGGCGTGGGCGCCGCAGCCGCCGCCGCCGATCAATCACTTTTATAACCCAAGGCTGCTGCAGCCCGGCCCTAATTGCAAAATTTGCGCAACCAACTCCATTGTTGCGAATTAGCCAGTGTGTGAGAAAAACGAAATCCACGCGCGGACAATTGAAAAAGTAGTGGACGTACTTTCTCACTCGCGAGTGTTCTGTGACGTCAGCCGTGGGAGTCGCAGCCAGCGACGCGTGCGAGATGGGTCTGTCACGTAATGGTAAATTAATCTAATTAAATAGAGATATGCTCGGCACATTTCTGAATGGCAGTAGCTCGATTTATCCAAGCAGAACGGAGTGAACTTTGCTAAAATATTCCACCGGGGGCCGGTTCCCGCTAGTCAGAAGTCAATATGACGTCTGAATTTATAGTTTTGTATAATATTCGCCCATTTTGAAGCTGCGCAGTAAACGTATGCGCATCTTAAGCATGCGCAGTATGTTCAGATCGCTTCTAAAACTCAAAGGGAGGCTGAAATTCACCCCTGCGCATGCGTGACCCAATTTAAAACCTTCTGCGCAGTCGGAATTCCCATCGGGGGCTGGGTTGCGATCTGTGTTTGTTTCCCGTCAATATGGCGTCGAAATAATGGAGGCCAATCAGGAGACAGTCCAGCGGCCAATCAGAAGCGTCGAAAAAGAGGCGTGCCGACCTAATAATTTCCTTCCCGCGAAATTTTTTACATTTCCTTTAGCCTGATGTGCCATCTAACGGTCGATACGCCAGTTACCGGGCTGATCAGCTGTTACTAAAGAAATAACAACATTTCCTTTTAATTAAGAAAAAATTGCGCATTGAAATCATTCAGCTCCTTATTTAAAAAGAGGATTGCAGCGAATTAATGTTTTTTAATTTCCCTCTCTGCTTGCAATTCGAGCGCAGAGCTGTGTGCAGACTAGAGGCAATCAGCTAAGCTCGTTTTAATTTCAACAGCAGCCGCAATCAGAGTCGTGTATTATGCTTCGGTTTACTTTGTTCACTGTTCTTGCTTTCCGATTCCGTCGGTCGGAAGCAATTTGCACGTTAATTAGATGCTCGTTCCAGCTCCCGGAATGAAATGCAGATTGCAATATACGAGAATAATTTTGCACTCAGGTAAAAAGGCTTCATTAATTAAAATGCGCATTTACAGTGCATCTCCATATCCAATGCAGATAATAATTGAAATGGTTTCTCTGGTTTCCATTTCAGATCCAGGTCACATGACAAAATACGAAACAATTTTTAAATTAAATTTTGTAATGATATAATGATAACAACGGACGAAGGTAAAATAAATTGTTCATATAATTCAAATTCATAACGCAATTAATTTATTTTATTGTTAAAAATGACGTTTAAATCCAATTTAACTAATCAAGGAATTTAATTAAAATTAAATAAGAATTTGTGTGATCTCCCGTTTTAATTTATTAGCTGCAAGAAACCTTCATTCAATTGAGAGATTATTAAGAAGTTTTTGAATTTAAAATTTACCGGTTTGAAGATTGAAGCTTCTCATTCCCTGAGCCAATTTTCATGCTTTGTACGTTTGAGAAAAGTGCAGAGGTAGCAGCAAAAAAGGCGGCTGCCTCTCCGACTTTCAACAAAACGCTCGCTATTTATTTTGATGACTACGATTTCCGCATTGAAATTTGCTAACAGTATCGCTCGCCCATGTGCATGCCCTTTCAACAATGACGGGCGAGCGAGTGAGCACCGTTTCCTCGGAATTCGCGGCGCGTATGGAAATTCAAGAGATTCAAGGCGGGCCGGCGTGTGTGCCACTGCCACTGCCACTGCGCGCTGTCTACCCAGCCGGAGAATGGAATAATATGCAGTGACGTTTCCCAGAAGTGACGTTCTTGCCAACGTGTATTATTTATTTATTTTATCGACGCCGAGATGTAATAAAGAGAGCACACAGCCGCCGCACAATGGAGCAACTCGGCGTCCGTCCGACGACAGCGCTGCACACATGCAGACGCTGAGCCGAATGGACACTGCACGCTCGACTTGTCCCTCGCTCACTCGCTCGGACGCAACACGCACACACATGTGCGCAGACCAACAATGCACAGCCATTAAAGTGGATTAATACCTGCAGGAAAATTAATTAAAAAGGAAAAAATATTTTTTTTAAGCAAGAATAATGTTAAAAATGGCAATTCATCACCCAATCGACGCAGGGCAATGTCAAACGAAGGGAAATCAAGTCGCAAACTACCTCCGGAACATAGGAGAATTAATAAAAAAATAAAATGAAAAAAACCAGACACGCGACACTTCAAAATTTTGGTTTTCGGGTCACAGCTCGGGCCCTATGGGTCGGAGGCGGTTGATTTAAGCACTATTCGACGCTCCTTGGCGGGGCGCAACCCACCGTGTCAAGCTTTAAACGATTGGGACGTTTTTCGAATTTCTACGATTTTTTGAATGAGTCAATTTTGGAAAAGTATTTATTTTTGTTAAAATTCGACGTGTTGAGGGATTTCAACTCAAGAGGTCTTGATCGAAAGCTCTCGCCAAGCCCTTCAAAGTGACCCATCCTGACGACCTTTTTCTCAGGGTAAGCTACCCTGAGATCGGTTCCGGGGCCATTTTTTGCGGTTTTTCTAGCACTCAACCTGTTTTTCGTTTTTGACCGATGGCACCACAACACGCAAGTTTTTTACGCAAGAATATTTCGTATGGAAATATCCTTTTAAGTTAGGGGTATAAGTCTAAGGTCATTTTAGTCATTTCCTGAATTGTTTAGCGTATGTCGTAAATTTTAAAACCAATTTAAAAAAAATACAAAGAACTCCTAAAAAGTATTCCCAAAGCACGTATAAACTGAAGTGGAAATTATAGAGTGATTTTCGTTTCAATTTTTGTGTAATTTCCCTTTGAAATAAATAAAAACACATTTTTTAATTATTAAAATCGAAATATTGTTAGGAAAAATCTGCAGTTCTAAAACCGTAAAAAATCTATTAGACTTCTATTAATGAACTTCAAACGCTCATTTCAAGCGCTCATTTTTGGAAATTTCACTTGAAAGTATTTTTATTGTTTTGAGATACTTTTTTAGTATATTTTTGCGCCTCTAATTTGGTTTTGGAGCGATTAAAAATAAAATTATGCAGATTCATAAATAAAGTAAAAATCCGCATAAAAAGTTAATGCCTTATGTGATAAAGATTTTTCTAAAATTCATCATAATTTTCCATTGTTTTATTATTTAAATTAATTTATATATTCACTATTTAAAAGGTTGCGCAGAAAAATCTAATTTTAAAGAAAACAAATGATGTCCAAATTTTGAAAATGGTCAATTTTTAAATAAAAAGCACGATATCTCATATGGTTAAGTTGCAGTGGTTTAATTAACACTATTCCAGATCGGACACATGAACAAGAAATTTTAGAAATCCAGGCATAATTTGAAACTCGTAACCAAAAAACGCGCCCGCACGGTGGATGCACTCTTAAAAGTGATTTTTGAGGGGGTGTAACTGGCGGACTTTTAAAAAGAGGGCAAAAATCCGCGGGAAATCCGAAAATATTCTTTAATAATAGCAATTTTTTGGTAAATCGTAATAAAAAACGATTAATCGCCAAGTATGAGCATCTAATTTCAAAGAACCTATGTTCAAATCACGTATATTAATTATTACTACTCATTGCAACAATCCGCTTTAATTAAAACGCAGCGGTGCGACTTAATCAGCGTGACGTTTGCTTTCATTCATTCAGTTTCGCGCGTTGCCGTCTCCAATTTCACAAGAAAGCAAGAAAGAAGGAGGCAAGTGGCCCTTGAGTGGGCTGGGTCCCTGTGCGGCCTGGTGCGCCCATGTTATCCGTTCGCGGTGTTATTGGGACCCGGGTTTCAGCATTCGTGCTAGTGCAGTGCGCGCCCTTCCCGGTCCTCCGGTCCTCGGACAGGGATAAAATGAGCAAAAAAAAAAACAAAAAAAAAAAAAAAAAAAAAAAAAGAAAGAGCAATAAAAATGTCCGTCCTAGCTATATAGCTATAGAGCTGTCTTAATGGAATTACGCAACGCGATTGCCGTGCGCGCGCGATAGCCATCGTCGACCGTAAAGAAAGAAAATACTCTTGCTCTGTGTCTTGTCTCACGTGTGTGTGTGTGTGCACATACGCAATGCCGCCGTTGCCGCCGCCGCCGTTGCCGCCCACCGACGAAAAGGCAAAAAGCAGCTTAACTATAATTCACGTGTCGTGCGGTACTTACACGCTCTCTCTCTCGCTCGGTTAGTTAGCCGCAGTGACAGTAACAAATTATAATTGATTTTTCTCAAATGTATTTACGACCGCAGCACGTAATAATACTTTCATCGCGGCATTAATTTGTCCGCTGCTGCTGCTGACGATAATTGATTTCGTCTGCCTCCACCGCAGACACAGACACAGAGAGAGAGAGAGAAACAATCAGGCTCGTTAATTCGGCGTGGGAGCCCAATCAATTTCATTCGGCTTTAATTAATCGCGAGAAACCGAGCCTGCAGACGTGCTGATACCGCGCCGGCCGGGCTGCAGCTTTTAATCAGAGAATTATAGCTGCAGCTGCTGTAATTAAAAAACACGCCCGAGGAAAATATGTATATAAGCGGCGGGTGTGTTGCATGCGTGAATTATTTCGTGGAATTTTTTCACTTCCTGCTCAAGCCCGTTAAAAGCATAAAAATATAAACACCAACAGGAGCTTTTATTTATTATTAGTTTTAATTTTTTAACACGTCTGTGGAACTTTAAAACACTTTCTTCCGAAAGATTTAAAGAGCCAAAATCATTTATTTATTTTTCTGGCGCAAAATTTTGTTTTTTTTTAGCAGTTTTTGGGAGCAAGAAAATTTTTATATTAAAAAATGTGTCATTTTTCCACATAAAACAGTAATAGAGAATAGTTTCCCGTTTTATTAAACGACACAAATAAAAATTTACAACCTCAAAACTCTTACTATTCTGTAAAGACCTTTAAAGAGGGCGTATCTCACGTTTATTTTTTTTAAATTGGGGCATGAAAAAGGGTGTTGTTTCAGGATGTTAAAAAATTAACGTTTTTGCTGACACACTTGGGAAAACGGCCTAAAATCTTGATGTCCTTTTTTAACTAAAAATTACGATTTAAAATTAAAATCGGATCTTAAATTATTTAAATTTAAAAAATGAGACTACTGCCCCAGTGGCCATCCACGTTGCCACCACGAAACCTCGTCCGTGGATTTTACGTGGATGAGTTCCACGAACCTATTTCGACATTTTTTCTAGTGCACTCATTTAAAAATACTTTCCCTTTCGATGTTTGACCATTTTTGAGCAGATTTAGTTTGAATTTTTGGGTTTTTAGGGTAAAATTAATGTCCGTGGAACTCACGTGGATGATCCCCGCAATTTCCCAAATTGAGTTTTTGAAGCTCTTTTTGTGCCTAAATTATCGGTAAATGAATTAATTGCTCCTCTAAAGCTATTTCATTTAACTTTTTTTTAATTTTTTTGTAAATTTTACTTCGTGGAAGGGTCTCCGTGGATGCTCCGTGGATGTTCCGCGGACGATCCACGGAACTCCGTGGATGCTCCGTGGAACTTACGTGGATGATCCCCAATTTCCCCAAATCGTGTTTTTCATTACTCTTTTGTGTCTAAATTATCAGTAAATGAATTTAAAGTACTCATCCAAAACTAGTTTAGTTGATTTTTTTTTAAATTTTGTAAAATTTCCCATCGTGGAAAATTTTTCGTGGATGCTCCGTGGAACTCACGTGGATGATCCCCAATTTCCCTAAATCGTGTTTTTAAAACACTTTTTTTTTGTCTAAAAATTATCGGTAAATGAATTAAGTGCTCCGCCAAAGCTATTTTATTTAATTTTTTATTATTTTTTAAAATTTTACTTCATGGAAAGGTCTTCGTGGATGCTCCGTGGATGCTCCGCGGATGATCCACGGAACTCCGTGGAACTCACGTGGATGATCCCGAATTTCCCAAAATCATGTATTTATAACAAATATTTGTCTAAATAATCAGTAAATGAATAAAGTGCTCCTCCAAAACTATTTTATTTGATTTTTCTTTAAAATTATGCGTAATTTCACTTCGTGGTAAGGTCTCCGTGGATGCTCCGTGGATGCTCCGCGAATGATCCACGGAACTCTTAACGCAAAAATGGAAAATAGCACGTTTGAAGCAAATTGTTCAGTTCATAAGCTGCCCCTTATCGCTTTTCTAAATTCATTAGTCACGTCGTTCTTGCTTAAATTTCTAAATTTTGGAAATTGGTTAAGTGTCCGTGGAGTTTTCGTGGATGAATACCCGGACACTTAAAAACATTTTTGGTTCGTTGGTATTTCTTAGGTTAATTAAATTTTCATTTTTAATTAATAAATCATCATAAAAGTTAATTACGAGCTCAGAAAACTCAATATTTTCAAATATATTCCAAAATCTAAACTCGCCACCTCGCCAGAATAGCCACTGCTGCGATTCAAACTTTTGGAAAGCGCGCGCACTCTCACTAGCCGCAGCGAGCCAATGAGCGTTGCGCTTGGCTGTTACTGCTGTTTGTTGACAGACGCAGACGGCCGACGACCGCGAGCGCGCGCGATCTGAGCGCAACGGAAAAGCCGTTGGGCAACGCCGCCGCGTAATTAATGTCAGTTTTCGGCCGCAAATTCTTCCCCAAGTCGTCCAGCAATATTCTTATGATGTCGCGGTGATTGCTGTGAAATACGAATCAAGTTCAACCGTCCCAGCAAACATGCCGCAAATCAAAGAAGGTATGTACATAGGGACTTGAAATGCATTTGATTTGTTCTCACCGCTACAGTCAGTTATCATACACCAATTTGTTATTTTGTAATTAATTGTTTTTACAGATCCGTGCCCGCGGCTTGCTTTTGTGGCAGTTGTTGCGAGCTAAGGAGGCAAGCTCGTCGAACCAGTGGCGTGGCTGGCTCAATTGTCCGCATTGCTCTCCTCTGGAATTGTCTGGGAGTCTGACAACAGCAAAACAGAGCTGAGAAGCTGACGGAGGCTTCATATCTTCGCTGTCACCGTTCCAGGTAAGCAGTTAAATGTTTGGCGCAATAATGAATATAAATATTAACTATCTGTAATTTATTTTTCAGTCTTGAGTCTGCTGGTGCTTCTGGACTCGGATGGAATCAATGCGACTCGAGTTCGAGACGAATAGCTACGTGTGACAGGACGGACAGGTCTTGGAAATGCTGGACCACTACTTTGAAGAAGATTGAGTGTGGTACTGTGTATTGTGTTTTTAAATGGGTCTATTTTTGAGCTCAATTGTTGTAGTTTATACATAATTCATTTTAAGGCTAATTATGTTGCATACATATACTTGTATTGACTGTAATAATGTTTGTATTACAATTAAATCAAATTTTCTTGCATGAAAGTTTTGGCAGGTTCATATTTTAAATTAAAGCCATTATAAGTTTTAAATTCACCATTTTTTGCAAAAGCCTCTAGTGTTCGAAGTCAGCGCAGCCATATATATGTACTTCCAAGTTTCATACCCATGCACTTTGGTTAAGGATTTAATTCTACTGATTTATTTTCCGGATTTTAAATTATTTATTTTGAATCTGAAAACCAAAATCAGTTTAGCCAATCTCCGTATAAACATGTAAATAATATTTGAACAAATTTGACGTTTTTACGGTGATTGGCTAGACTGACTTATGTTTTTAGCACATCAAATCAAATCAATTAAAGGGTTTTAAACGCAGAGTGGCATGATCGTGTCTTTATTCTCAGTGGAAGTGCATTAAAATCAAAGTAGCAGTTGGCGCCAGACAGCCACTAAGGGGTTTTTGAAACTGTTGAATGTTCAACAATTTTAGCTTTTTTAAATTGATTGTCATCTCTTGTTCCTCATCACCTTATGGCAACAACCAACAACTGTAAATTGATAAAATTATCTGTATCGATCGATTGTTAATGTGTATTTATGTAATATTTTTGTAAAAGAAATAGTATAAATAAATAACAATTTTAAAATTCAAATGAATGAATTTTATTTGCGATTTTACTACCCAGAAAAATGAAACACGATCCACGAAAAATCCCCAGCGATTCCACGTACCCGTTCCACGGGGAATCTCCATAGATCATCCCCGTGGAATCTCCATAGATCATCCCCGTGGAATCTTCATAGATCATCCACGTGGATACCACGTATTTCGGGCGGACAATTTCTACGGGGAATCCCCGTGGACCATCCACGTGGTTTCCACGTGGGATCCGTGGATCATCCACGTAGGATCCCCGTGGAGTCCACGTGGAATGGCCACTGGGGTGGTTACGCCCTCTTTTTTGAGGAAAGGAAATTAATTGCTTCCAGGGCGATACAAATTATGAAAATTTAACAGTAAGAAGATAAAAAATAGTACTTTTGAGTCTTGAAAATTATTTTTTATTTTTTCAAAAACTGCAGATTTTCGAAAGGGGTGTTTGTTTGGTCTGATTAAAATTCACCAGTTGATAGTAGCGTCAAAAACTGCCTTCATTCAGAAAGCTGATTAAATTTCCAGTCTTTTCAATTTTTAATTCATTTTTTTCTGCATTATCTTGAAGAATTTAAAAAAAAGCACTTCCAACCAACTAATTCCTCCTTTTACGGAGAAATTTGCAATTTCTCTCGCGTGCAGTCGTCGTTGGTTTTCCGGGTCATTTATCAAGCAAGTCGCATCAGTTTTGCACTAATTAAAATAAATAGCGTCAGAGAGTGTTGGTGTCGGGTTCTGGCTTCTCGTCCCGCGGGCGGCACTAAAGCGAAAACTCGCGGCGCTAATCGCCTTTGCCTTGCCGAGAGAGCAAAAGGGTTAAACGCTACGATAAATAAATTTCACGAATGCACGTGAAAAGGCAAATAAATAAATACAGAGCAGCAGGCAAGAAAATGCAGCGCGCGCGATCTGCATGAATATTCATGGTTGATTAAGCGTGGCTCGCATAGGCGGACGCATATTAATTAGTTGTACATTATACAAATGCTGTGTTAGATGCAAATTGTAAATAAATAAATCTGCGCGCGCGCGTGCTCCGATTTATCCAACATTGGACGGTTAAACAGAGGAGGTTAAAATATCTATAAATAATTAATATTTAATTTGTGAGGTAATGGGAATATTCTAACGTTATTTAAATAATGAATTGGACTTTTTCCAAATCTTTTCAGTATTATTTTTAATAGTGACTCGAGCAATTTATAAATTTTTTTCTATTACGATTACATCTTTTAAAAAAAATGTAATGTAATCAATATAATATTAAAAAATTAGAGATATTAATTTTTAGTAAAAAATTATTAAATTATTGAATAGATATTATATTTTGATTTAAATAATATTTCTTTTAAATACAATTTAGCTTCTTAAAATAATTATTTAACTCACCAGTTGCATAAACCCTAAGTGTTTAAAGCCGCCAACAGATGGCGCCACCGTAGACGTTCGATTTTAAGGCACTTCCGCTGCGATTTCAGACTCAATCTAGCTACTGTGCATTCTTCAATTAATTTGCTATTTTTTGACGTGCTGAAAACCAAAATCGGTTCAGCCAATTGCCGTAGAATCGTGAAAAACTATTTTTTGAAATAAAAAAATATTTTCCAACGTTTTTACGGCGAATGGCTGAACCGATTTTGGTTTTCAGCACGTCAAAAAAAGCAAATTAATTTAAAAAAAGGCAAAATAGCTAGATTGAGTCTGAAATCGCAGCGGAAATGCCTTAAAACCGCTTAAATCAAAATTTTTAAGAAAGTCTGTGGTTGCGCCTTGCGCCATCTGTTGGCGGCTTCAATAACTAAGGGTTTATGCAACTGATCAAATGGCAACAAAATAAAATTCTGTAGTCAATTGCAATTTAAGTTTTTTGCGCAGCGTCTGCAGGGCATAGACAGACGCTAGACAAACAAAGTGGGCGCGTTATTAACGCTCGTGCTGGCCGCGTGCTGCGCCAGTTTCTCCGCTGGGCACTTGCTCGACTTCTCGCCCGGCAAACGCAAACACACATGCGTGTGCAAACACGGAGAAATAACCCCGACGCTGGCTAATCCGACGGCACCAACGAGGGTGTCTGTCTCGGAAAAGGCGAAAATTGCTTTCGCAAACAACCTTCCGCCGTCTCAAGGCGTCCAAATTTATTTTTTTCTGCTTGAAAATAAAAATTTGTTTTTATTTAGGATGTTTACGGCTCAATGAAAGTGAACGTTGGAGGATATTTGTTTAAAAATTAGCGAGCGGAAAGTGCTAATTGGACGATGTTAGACTGTGTTGCACGTTGTAGTGTGAGGTAATTTAATTAGCTAGGTAAATTTGACATTCATCCTAAATAGTTTCACCTTTGAGATGTAAAGTAATAATTTAAATCATTATTTAAAGCCTTCAAAATTACAAGAGTTTAAGGAGGATTTTATTTCCTATTTTTTAGTCCTTAAAGTGGATTGATAGTGATTTTTTTTTATTAAAAAGGAAATTAATTGATTCCGGGGTGAGAAAAATTATGAAAAGTCAATAGTGAGAAGATAAAAATAATACTTTTGAGTCTTGAAAGTTGTTTTTTAATTTTTTAAAAATTGCAGATTTTCGAAAGGGGTGCGTGTTTGGTCTAATTAAAATTCAGCAGTTGATAGTAGCGTAAAAAACTGCCTAAATTCAGAAAGCTGATAAAATATCCAGTTCTTTCCTATTGAGCAAATTTTTCTCAAATTTAATATTTTCCCACAAAACGTTGTCTGAAAATTTCAACTGGCCTTTAAAGAACCTTTAAATTTTTTTGAGGAAAAATGAAAATACCCAAAATAAAGTTAATTTAGTCGTGAATCATTTAAAAAAAATATTAAATTAATTTTGATTATTTCTATGATTTTCAGAGGTAAAATCGGACTCTTATAGCTATCAGAGACTCCATATTTTTCGGAAATAATACAATTTTTTGATATTTAATATCCCAATTTCTAAAAATTATTTCTTTATAGAATTTACTTTTCTTAACAAACACAATATTTGTTTTCCTAAAAGTGTCACATTCAAAGTTTTAATTATTTTGACCTAGCTCATAATTAAGATATTCCCAGAAATAATTTTATTAAAAGAAAAAAATCCCAATTTTAACTTATTTTCCTCAATTCTAAATTTAATTTGAAGGTATGCAACGCTCCGAGTGCGTGCGTCGAGCGGATTGCCTAGCGTGACAACCCTTTTTCCGCGCTCCCACGGGTTTTGCTCGATTTATTTTCTCCTCTGGAGCCTTTTTCCCTTTTCATTTATATTCCAAACCACCCGTCAAAAAAAGAGCCCTGATTGCGATTGGCGGCGGAAAAAAGGTAGGAAAGCGGCGGAGCATGACGCATTTTCCTCCCAATCACTCGGCATAATGGCTTTCGGATCTCGCGGGGCTTTATCGTCCAAAAGAAGAGTATGCCACCGATCAAAACAAACAAACAAACAAACAGCATTCTAAGAGGCCACTGTCCTTCACAATAAAACAATAAAAAAGAATAATAATTCTAGCACGCAGTTTAGTAGTCGCGTCGGTCGGTCGTCAGCTGGAAGAAAGAAAAGTAAAAACGGTGAAACCAGTATTGTCGTCGTCGGCGCGGCTGCAGAGATGGCTACTGCGCGACGGCGATTGTATCTCTTTATTGCATCACCCGTGCGCGTGCAAGTGAAAATATGTGTACGTATAATAATGTCCCATTTTCGCCAAAAAAGGTCACTCTGCAAGGTGTCTCATTTGCATCGAGACCCCCGGTCGCTCGATCGGCCCCCGCCCGAATATTAAATTGGCATTTCGCGTTGGTTGGTTGCGGTGAACTACCTTTTCATCAATTTATGGAGGAATTTAAATTTCAGGTCAAGATAAAGGATAATAAATGAACTTGTCCGAGAGCTGAAAATATGTATGGCCCAACAATGGGTTAATTGTTGGCTTGAAACTGGTTTTGAATCCTTTTTGGCGACCGATGAAAGGGAAAAGCTGACTGAGAATAAGGTAGGTGACTCATGAGGATTGTTGGCTAATAATTCGTATGATTGATTGATGATTTAAAGTGGAATGATACTGGGCAACAATTGAAAATTATTTAAATTGTTGGATGCCTTCAACAATTGACCGATAAACAATTTGTTCAACAATTTGCAATAATAAAAAGGACCTTCCTACAGTAAAAATTCAAATTTTGCCAATTTTCTCCAAAATGTACAGTGCTCGAACATATTTTCTTGGCATATTCCGATTCCTCTCGCCGAGATCTGTCCAACGGTGTATGCCACTTATTGGGGAAACTCTTGCTTTTGAAATTAAATCGGATTTCAAGTAAGGAGACAGCCATCACCATTTGAAGAACACAGTAACTTTCCAGCCAATTTTCTCAAAAAATTGCAGTGCTCCTGAGGTCAATTTAGGCTTTAACTGAATCCTAAAAGATGAGTTTATGCATTGGCAACAAGCATTTTCCAGGCTTTTCCAGTATCATTCCTCTTTAATTAGTTCTGGCACTGGCTGACAAAACCGCAAAAGAATAAGGACGAATATTTTTTTATAATTTTTTCTGATTTGCCAATTTTTTAGATTTTCTTTCTTTCGATTTTTCTTATTTACAAAAAAAAAATGTTGGATATGAGATTGAAAGTACGAATTTTGTGGTCTTTGGCGTGAAAAAAAATTATAAATAATATTCAAAACTGAAATGATTTCGATTTTTTGATAGATGTGAATTCAATCTCTTTGGACAAGTTGAGTTAACTGACCTTAAGTTTCAATAATTTGAGTTTTCCGAATTCCTCTGAAGGGAAAAAGACAAATTTAGGGCCCGAAAAATTTCCCAAGGATTTAAAAAAAAATGAATGAAATACTTATACAAACTTTAGAAATTAAACAGGTTTTTAACGGTTTTACCACTCAATTTTTCCAATACCTTGCGCAAGAAACGCAAGAAATTAATTTATTCCTTATTTCCCAAGTGAAAATCTAAAATTTGCAGCTGGAGTGGTCAAAATTTCCTCTACTGCGCAGATTTTTTCTTTTAAATTGCCATTTGCTGCCTCAATTTCTCCAAAAATTTCTCTCTGACAATTTTCAGCTCGAGGTCATGAGTGAATAATTAGAAAATTATTGAAAACTGAGGTGCAAACATTGCCTGCAAGAAACTGGTAAAAAATGCTTTTTACCGCTACACAATTTAAAAAAAAAATGCAGTTGGTTTGCAACCCTGAAATTAAATATATCTGTTCCTAAGACAATAATCAGGATATTCTAATTCGTTAAAATATGTTAAAACTTTCTTCTGGATGAAAGTGCTTAGAAAAATTAAGTCCATGGAAATTTGTGAGAAATTATTTCATCATCATTACTTTAATAAAACAGCTTTTAAAATCGATCATGGTTATTACAAACTTATGTTGTTGAAAATTATTATTGACCGATTGATTATATTCTACAATAAAAAGTAGTGCTAAAGCCTGATATATTTAAAAAAAATATAAAAAATCTATGAGTAAATTTTCTTTTCCGGGAATTTATTAAATAAAATTAAAAATAAATTTTCCAAGCAAAAATGGCTTGTTTCAGAGCTTGATTTTATTTTTTGTTCAAGAAACCAATCTCGTCCGGTCCGGTCAATACTCGAAGTAGATGGAAATTCTTCGAAATAGGCATTATACTCGAAGTCATCTCAGCAGTTAGTTTTATCTTTGAGCTTTGAGCCGGCCGGTGCGAGTCGAGTGTCGAGTTCAAAGAACCCCGGTCGTTTTCTCGCCATGCAGCCAGAGATCAGCAGGAATCGATTTTTCATTTTCACAGCACCGGTCGGCCAATATTTTAGCCTTGCGAACAGTTACCAATCTTTTTGACACATCTCAGCACTTTGGCGACGAGAGGCGAGGAAAATGCAGCAGCACCACCGAGTGAGCGAGTGTATAAGAAAGAGAGCGACGACGCTCGCAGCCGCGGTGGCAGATAAAAATCAAATTTACAAGCGACACTCTCTGCGCTGATGCCTGCTTTATGAGGCTTGTAATAAAACTGCTATGCTGCCGCGCTGAATGCAAATATCAACACGTTATTTTCCACTTTTCTTGACGTATTCACTGTGTAAGTCACTTGTAATGGCTCTCGCTTTTTCTGGGCATTACATGCACTCTTCCCACACGCAACACTTCATAAATTTTGCTCCGCAGAAAGAGAGACTTGATGTTGAAAGAAAATTGGGAAAACCACTTTTTCAGACTTGTCTCCGAGAGCGGACATTAAAGAGGATTGATCCTGGAATGCGCAAAATTTAAAATTTATCAGGTTATTCCAGCGAAAAATTGTGGTTCAATTTAGGAGATAGAAAAATTTTGATGTCGCTTGTAAATTTTTATCCGTTGTTCAAGAATATTTGTAAATTTGTGAAAAAAAAATTACCAACAAACTGATGAGCGTCAATTTAATTTTAAATTTTATTCCATTGAGAATAGACTTCCTAAAAATTAAAAAAAAAATCTGCTTGAGCCTGAAATTTCAGACTCTATCCTGCCACTGGGCAATCTTCAGTTAAATTGTTTTCTTTTGACGTGCTAAATACCAAAATCAGTTTAGCCAATCGCCGTTGAATCACGAAAAACAAATTTTTGAAATAAAAAATATTGTCCAACGATTCTACGGCGAATTGCTGGACTGATTTTGAATTTCAGCACGTCAAAAGAAAGAATATTAAGTGAAGAACCCAGACTAGCTAGATTCAGTTTGAAAATGCAGTGGAAGTGTTTTAAAAATAAATTTATTACGAAAGTGCACGGTGACGCCCTCTGTTGGCGTCTTTGACCACTAACGGTTTATGCAATTCACCAGTTGCATAAGCTCTAAGTGTTCAAAGCCGCCAACAGATGGCGCCACCGTAGACTTTCTCTTTTAAGGCACTTCCGCTGCGATTTCAGACTCAATCTAGCTACTGTGCATTCTTCAATTAATTTGCTATTTTTTGACGTGCTGAAAACCAAAATTGGTTCAGCCAATCGCCGTAGAATCGTGAAAAACTATTTTTTGAAATAAAAAAATCTTTTCCAACGTTTCTACGGCGAATGGCTGAACCGATTTTGGTTTTCAGCGCGTCAAAAATTAGCAAATTAATTAAAAAAAGCAAAATAGCTAGATTGAGTCTGAAATCGCAGCGAAAATGCTTTAAAACCGCTTAAAACAAATTTTTTTAAGAAAGTCTGTGGTACGCCATCTGTTGGCGGCTTCAAACACTAAGGATTTATGCAACTGGTCAATTGATTAATTTAATAAAAAATTTCTAGTTTTTTTTTTAATTTAATTGAAAATATTATATGAATTTTATATTTAATATTTATCTATTAAAATGCATTTTGTAATTTAACATTTATTTTATTTATTATTTAAAATTAATATTAAAAATGTATCTTTTATCAATACTTGGGGGCCTAATTTTTAAATAAATATTTTAAATTTAAATTAACTGATTATTTAAGTTTGCCGAAAATTGCAGTTAATGATAATGAGATCATTTCTCCTTACACGTGGGCAAAATTTACATCTAATATCTAACCCAAATTAAAATATATCTGGTATAAAATACATTTTAAATGGAGTCTTGATTCTCTTTGCGAGAAAAACATTCATTTTCTTCCAGTGATAAAAAACAAAAAAATCTTAACGCACAATTTATGCTGTCAGCTTTTCGATAAAAATTGATCTAATTAAACTGTCAAGTTCAAATCACTCCACTAACAAGCTGCAATAATTATTATTACATTTCTTTAATTCGCGTGTCTCGTGTTGCATTATTAGAATTAATTGGTTATATAATTTAAAATATCCCAGCAACGAGACACGAAATAAAGAAATGTCCACCGGCACGGCTGTAATAATAATAATTGCAGCATGTTGGTGCGGAGGAGAGAGATTTGAACGAGCGCAATGCGAGAGTGTGGAAGCAGGTTGAAAAATGCGCGCAGGTCTTAAAAGGCAGCAGTGATGTGCTTGCACTTTTACATAACAGGCACGCACGCACGCAGACGGTTAATCCTCTCGTTTACTTTTTTTTACTCTCTTCCACGAAGCACGAAGGCAGGCATTCGCGCTCGCTGGCTGCTCGCTACTGGTCAGACAATTCCAATTCCGAGGCAGATTAAAAGATTGAATGCTCATTGTTTAATGACAGCCGAGTGCAACACTTTATTATTGATCGACGGGCGTACGAGAGTGACAATGAGCGCGCTTGTTGCGCGCACTTTCTGTTTTTATTATGTAAATAGGTCCGTCGCCGCGCTGTGACTCACGCGGGCATGTAAATTCCTAATTAATATTCAACATCTCGGCGACACTTCTCGCTGGAAAAACGGCAAACAAACAGCTATGGGCGACACCCGCCCCGGCCGCGTTGAAAATCTCGTCGTTTACGCCTATTTCGTCAAGGCACACTCGATATTAATATCTCGATCGACTCAAGCACTGCTTTCAAATCTACCTTTGACCGGGTTTTAGTGTTAGCAATTTTTTGGCCGATTTTTTTATCTGCGTGAAACCGAAATGCTCGAAATAAGAATAAAATTGTTGGAAAAAATCTGTGTTCTTAATTTTTGAATCAATAAATCATTACAGTAATTAAACCAAGCTTTTATTTATTTTTAACACTAACAATATTCAACATTTATATATTTTCAGCCGTTTTAAAATTAAAATTTTTATAATTTACTCCTTCCGATTGAAACGTAGAATCGTTTAAAATACATTTACATCTGTCGACAATATTATGAAATAAATAAAATGTTTTCAAAAAATTATAATTGAATATCTAAGCTTTTGAACAAAAATATTCAGATTAGGGATCAATTACGACTTTAGGCGCTGAGGTTTTTTATATTAAAAAATACTAGATTTTTAGATGCGCGTTAAACCCAAATGTTCGGCGTTGAAACAGCCGAAAAGGGGAGCGTAACTGAGGGAATACAATATGGCGGCGCACCACGCCCCTATGAGCGGCGAGCAGTGCACTCGTGCCCTAGGTTACGCCCTCCTTTTCGGCTGTTTCGACGCCGAACAATTCGGTTTCACGCACATCCAAAAATAGTATTTTTAATACCAAAATCCTCGGTGCCTAAAGACGAAAGGAAACATCCCGAATCTGAAAATTTGTTTCCAAAAAAGCTTTTATATTGAATAAAATTTTGTTGAAAACATTTTAGCAACATGAAAATATCCTAGAATTACTCGTTTATTTTTAAATGGTTCTATGTTTCAATTGGAAGGGGTAAATTATGAAAGATTTGATTTAAATGCGGCTGAAAAAATAAAAATGTCTTATATTGCTAGAATTATAAATTAATAAAAGCTGGTTTAAGTTATTATACTCATTTATTCATTCAACATTTTTGCTCAAATTTCTCTAAATTTTTAGAGAAACGCCTCTGGAATTTTCAAACCACCACTATTATATAGAATTTCTTTTTTACCTGTCGTGATTTATGCTTATAGCAACCTTGTAGAGTAAACTACCTGATCGTTTTCGAAAAAAAAGACGAGTCGGGCATTTTTATTATTTATAAACGAAGAATGAAATCTGTTATTTTCCCTCTTGAATAATATGAAGAATTTATTGCCATTGTTCCATCTTCTGGATTACTTGGACCTTGTAAAGCCAGCACATTAATGCATTGTTTTTTGCCGATCGAGCAGCACGCAACATTGTTGTACCTACTCTCAAGATGTAAATAAATCGTCGACGTTAATTGGGCGGGTATGAAATCGAGTTCTGCGCGTTGCGTCCTTCAGTGAAATTGTTTTTCTTCTTTAATGCGAGGCATTTGAGAAAATTGCGTGCCATTTGCATTCTCGGTGCGCATTGGGGAAAGTAAAATACTGGAAGAAAAAGGGCCGCAACACGTTTCTTAAGAGCTCATTCGAGTGGGACCCGCTGACATAATGACAGCGTTGCGGTTTTCTGGCCTCTAAAATAAATAACCCGATTGCGGGTGTCAGCGGGAGCCGCCGCAGCCGACAATTAAAAAAGCGGCGGGCGTTATAAAAAGAAAGCCATGCAGCGCACCCGAATTAAGGCCACCGAACCAAACAATGTCTGCTGGACTCTGGTCGTAATATAAAAAATGATTTAACATTTTTGGTGGCCCGATATGGAAGAAAAAGTTAATCCAATTAAAATTAATCGTTAAGAGAAAGAATGCTCGGCATAATTTATGCACGAGATTGTTTTTTTTTACTTCCCGAGGCGCAAAAATGTGGCGTTTTTACTGAATAGCGGAATTTTAATTGAGTGCTTTACGTGAGGAACGTACGAAAACGGGTCGCCTTTTTATAATAATTAAACTCTCCGGCCGCTGACTGTCACTCTGCCGTGAAAATCGGCGGTTTTTCGCACAGTAAAAAACGGTCATGATGTCCAGACATTTTTTTTAAATTGTTTGGAGTTATTTCTTTTTAAATAAATTAAATTAGAAGTTTATTTAAATAATATTTATTTAAGATTTAAGATTTTAATTTGTTTGGCCTGCGAGTTATTTGCTGTCGAAAAGCGATCTATTTTCGCATGGCGGAGCATTACTGACGTTCTGATTGGCCAGCGGCGGTATACACGAATTAGTTAGCCAACCAGACCGTCTGTGGTCCTCCGCCGTGTGAAAATAGATCGCATTTTGACAGCATTTGTATAAATAAGTAATTAAAATTAAGATCACGGCAGCAGAGGAATCATTGGACTGCCTATTTTTCTTTTCACCTGATGAAATCGGCACCGATTTATCATCAAATTACGGTAAAATAGAAAAGAATGCTTGGAAAGCGTTGACAAAACAATTGATCTTATTATCCAGCTGAGCGTCGTGCTTGGCGATTTGCTTTGAGCACGAATCGACCGCCAATATCAATTTTGGCTGCGAGCCCAGTGGCATAAAATATATATAAAACTCCACGTTTCTGGCCGACGCAGTAATAATAAAAATAAAAAAAGCGGAAAACAATGACACGCGCGCGCAACAAAAGTGCTTATTTGGAATTCCGGCCGTGTAAAATTTTTACCGTCCGCAAATGGAGCGAACGAAGTGCACTCTTTTTTTCTGTCGCCAAAAAACATTTTCGCCGCCGGACAATGCGACTTGCCGCGGCTCAAATATTGATTGAAAATCGGCGGTCCGCGGTCCGACCTTGACTGCTCAAACGTCTCGTGTTGCGTGATGTGAAACTTTAATCCGGCGGGGAAAAATGAAAATTCACAGCCGTCGCTCATTTTTTTGTGTCTGGTCCCGCGGCAGGAACAGAAATTATTTTAATAAAACGGCTTTCCTTCTTTCTTTCTTTCAATTCGAAACCAGGACATCTGCTCCTGATGATCAACTTCTGTTTTTATCTGCGAAATTAATGTTCCGGAAGACCGAGGTGAGCTGCTGACTCATTTAAAAATAAACCATTGTTTTTGCTCAAAACAAGTAAGACGTCAAAGCAGATTTAATATAAAATCGGAACGCGCGGGAGGCGTTGATGACTTGGGTTTTGTAATGCCTGGCGGTGAAATTAATTGAAAAGTGTCATGGATTTCTGCTTGAGTGATGTAATGAAACCTTGTCATGCTAGAAAATGAGAAAAGAAATACATATTCCTCCGGGCTATAACTCTCTGCGTTGCAAGTTGGAAGCAAGCATTCCGATCCTCTTGCTGGATTTTCATTCATGAATAGCCGGGCTATAAAATTCAGAAACAAAATAAAACTCTTCTTTTCGGATTGTGAAATTTTTTCATATTTAAATTTATTCAGACTCACAGAGAGAGTTTTAAATTAAAACAACTCCATCAGGGAGGGCTCGTAAAAGCAATTAGCGATTTTTCACGCTCTCGAGGGATTATTTATGAAGCCTGCTCACGCGTTAGTGAAATTAAAAACATGTTTCCCCGAGTAGTTCCCAGAAGAGCAGCCCAATTTTTATCAGGATGATAAAATAATTAGGAAAAGGGCAGGAGGAGAAGGAAAGCCGTCCAGCGGCAACCCCTGCGGTGAGGAGGTGTCTATTAAATCATAATTACGGTGGGTAGCGGTCGACCTTGCCGCGGCTGCCCACGTCTCAAAAGTGGAGCTTGAAATCGAAAAGAGCTGCAGCGTCCGGCCGTCTACTCTTTATTTATAAGGAATAAATAAATGCGCCACATTCACTCCCATTGTTCTCTCACAAGTCAGATCGGCATAAAGGCATAAACGCGCGCGTCAACAGGCATGAAATTATCAGTTTTTATGTTCGCAAAATAAAAATATGAAATGGAAAAAGTAAATTCGGTTCCTTATTTTAATTTCCTGTTTCGTTGCGGGGTTGAAATTTATTATTGCTGTGAAATTTGATAGGCTAAAACACAAAAATGATTGGTAGAAAGTTAAAAAAATTATTTTTTGCTCTTGTTTCCACTGTGAATGGCTGAGCTGACCGTTTATTTTCGTAGTAAATTTAATTTGAAGGCACGAAATCTTGCCACTGTGCATTCTTAATTAAATTTGCTTTCTTTTGACGAGCTGAAAACCAAAATCGGTTAATCCAATCGCCGTAGAATCATGGAAAACTATTTTTTTGAAATAAAAAATCTTTTCCGACGTTTCTACGGCGAATTTCTAGACTGATTTTGGTTTTCAGACCGACAAAAGAAAGCAAATTAAGTGAAGAATGTACAGTTAGGCTGGATTGAGTCTGAAATCGCAGCGGAAGTGCTTTAAAATTAAATTAATTACGAAAGTATACGGTGGCGCCATCCATTGGCGGCTTTGAACACTAAGGGTTTATGCAACTGGTGAATTAAAAAATTAATATTAAGTATTATGTTTAGAAAGAACATCTAAATTCCTAAAAATCTAATTTTTGTGTTTTTTAACTCAATGTTCACCCTTGAACCAGATCATTTGGGGGTTCCAGCAGCCGCCATCTTGCCTGTCTGACTGGCGGGAGACAAAAAAAACTCTTCCTTAGACCCCCTTTGATTTTAAAAAATATAAATCCGATTTTCTCTTTTATTGATTGATTTATTTGACTTTAAAAACTCACACTGACAAGTGGACACGTGTGAGTGTAGCAATTTTCGGATTAATGTCGATTTGCTGTCACAACCTTTGATTAGAACGTGTATAAACGTGGGCATTGACGGCCTCCGTTAGCATATAAAATTGATGTACTGCGAAGGTCGTTCATCACAGCCTTTTTTATTTTATACTTTATGACCGCAGACACGCGTGATGAGTGGCTGACAATTCTCCATGTTTGGACATGATGATCTATTAATGTCGGCGCTAATAACCGTTTAGAAATCACACACAAATTTTAAAGAGAAATAAAATTAAAAAATAAAAATATCACTTCGAGGAAATCAACGGGGAAAATCGCCACTTTCCGCGAACTTGCAGTTTTTTGCTTATTATATATTTTGTGCAGATAAGGCAGGCAGGCGACTTGTTGCAGCTAGCTGACGGCCCACGTACGTGCACGGCGGAGGAGCAGCTCGGAGGGCGCGGTGCCACAGCCCAAGGGGAGTGTGTTTGCGCGAGACGCGCATAGCGAGTTGCCCAAGAAGAAGAAGAAGTGAAGCGGCGGCAGACGCCGAGAAAGGTGTAATTAATCCACGGGGGCGGGGAGACGCGCATTAGACTCGAGTCGCCGCGTTTATGGTCATCAGCGTGTTGTTGTCGCACACACACGCGACAAGAATAATTGCTGATAAATATTTATCTATGTTTCGTCCCTGGCTAATTAACTGTCAGGGAGGGAGAAGAGAGGTGCATCTTGCACAATCAATTTTATTGTCTCGGCGACGGCGGGATTTTTTATGACTGTAATTGTAATCACTAGGAAGTGCTGCGAAGGTGAATTAAACAAAGGGGTGATTCATTTTATCTAAATGAAATTAATGTATGAATTGGAACACCGGGTATCTTTGTTGTTTCCCGCAGGTTAAATTAACTTTTTTACAGTTAAATTCGCCCATTTTGAGGCTGCGCAGTAAACTTGTGCGCATCTTAAGCATGCGCAGTATGTTTAGATCGCTTCTTAAATTCACAGGGAGGTTGAAACTAACTACTGCGCATGCGTGACCCAATTTAAAACCTTCTGCGCAGTCGTAATTCCCACCAGGGTCCAGGTTGCGATCTTTGTTTGGTTCCCGCCGGTCAGAAGTCAATATGGCGTCGAAATAATGGAGGCCAATCAGGAGACAGTCCAGCAGCCAATCAGAAGTGTTGAAAAAGAGGCGTGCCGACCTAATAATTTCATTCCCGCGTATTTTGTTTCATTGTCCATCAGCCTAATGTGCCATCTAACGGCCGATTCCTCAATTACCGGGCTAATCAGCTGTTAGAGAAGAAACAAAAAAATATTCATTGTGCTGAAGCAATCTTCATGAAAAATTTTAATTTATATAAATTTATGTTACATTTTTGCGGCAACTATTTTATTCATAATTTTAATTTTTAAATAAGATTAAAATTCTCTAACTGGAATTTTATTTAGCATCCTGGGTTATTTCTGAGATTATTTCCATTTTTTTGTCATGCAGTATTAAATTTACATCATATATTTTAAATAAGTTCTTGCAGATTGTATTTTTGTGCAGCATTATCAGAAATAAAATCAACAAATCACGAAATCATGCTAAATTTAATAAAAAATCTTTATATAACTACAAATTTATGGCCTCAAACCAACATAACATCTAAAATTTTCCCTCAAAACAAATTCAGTTTTGAATAATTAATTTTTTTTCAAACAAAGGGTGCATCTATGACCTTGACCTTTTAATTACGCGTTGCTTCACGTTGCTTATTTTTCCAATTACGCGTGTGCATCGTAATGGGCTTAATTAAAAAGAAGCCGGGGCGGAAAAGCGATAAAATTGGCGCATCCTCGCGCCTCGGGCTGGGGCGAGTTAATTAAAATTCCACTCGGAGAGCAGAGCAGCGCGGCAGAGCCCAGGGAGCAATCACCTTGCCTGCTTGCCTCGTTGCCGTGCGTCGTTGTTGTATTATATTGCAGCCACTTGGTCGGCTCGGCTCGGGACCATAAATAATCTGCTTACACGACAATAACTCCTTTTATCAAAACATTAAATCCGCCACAACGGCCGACAACATAATGCAGCGCGACACACCCCTAGGAAGACAGTGTAGCAAAAATAAAAATAAAAAAACAAATGCACGCCCGTGTGTGAGTGTGTGTGTCTGAGAGTGAGTGCGAATGGAAAAATTCCATCAGGCCATGAGGTGAAAGTCAAATATCGCTCACAGGATTATTGAATTTGGCAACTTCTTGTTTAGCTAGGAAATATATATCCCGGCGCAAACCTTTTAAGGCCAATATCGCGGAATGTTAATTTTATTTTGTGATTGATTACGGCTCGCTTTTCACTCGCGAAAGCTGTATTTTTGTTCCTTATCTGATCGGCTCGTGTGTCTAAATTGGTTTAGAAATCTGCATAACATAATTTGACACCTTGTTTTATTTTTTAAAGAAATAAATTGGTGTTGTAAATGATGGCCGACAGTTCAAATTGCACGCCTCAGGGAAGAAGCAGCTTTAATTTATTTTTTATTAATAAAATGTTCCTAACAGGGTTGCAATAAAGACGCATTAATTTTAAAAAAACGTTTTTTTAAACCAGTTTCTTGCTGGCAATGTTTGCATCTGAGTTTTGAATAATTTTCTAATTATTTGCTCATAACCTCGACTTGAAAAATTGTCAGAGAGAAATTTTTGGAGAAATTGAGGCACAAAATGGCAATAGTAGAGGAAATTTTGACCACTCTGACCGCAAATTTTAGATTTTCAAAGGGGAAAATGATATAAATTAATTTCTTGCATTCTTGCAAACCTTTGTGTGAGTTTAAGGGCTGATTTAAACGTTTAAATTATTTTAAAAATAAATCAAACATTTTCCGGAAGAGAAAATTGGAATATTTTAGCAAAAAATGAAGGCATTTAACCCAAAATAAATTTAAGAATACGCAAAAAATGGAATAAAAAATTTTCTGTCATCATTGAAAAATTACCCTGCTGTTTATTTTCCAATTAATTATTTTATGTTTAGTTAAATGAGGATTTTCCACGCTAAAATAACAAAATTATTAAAAACACAAATTACGTTATGAGAGCTGAATTTTAAGTCCAGATAAGGCCGCAGAAAATTCAATTTAAAATTAAAAACCATAAAATGAATTGCACAAACTGCAGAACCGGTACATTACGCGCGGTATATGATTGGAAAATAAATCCTTCTCTCGGAGTGACCATAAAAGAGCAAAAAATATTAATTCTCGGCGTAGATGACAAGGAGATAAGGACGAGCCATAATTTCTCGCTCGCAATCAGCCGAAAATCGGTGATTTTCTCCGTGGAAAGTAGCCAAGTGTGAACCGAAGCCGGGGTATATTTATTTATTGATGTGTTGTGTTGGTTGGTTGGTGAGCGAGAGAGGCCGATCGGGCCTTATACGGTGTGTTTTGCAACTCTAATCGATGACTGCTGCTGCTGGTGGAAACTTTTACAAACTGTGTTATATGTGGGAACACGGTTGGCGCGGGCACAATGCGGCATTCATTATTATCCGTTTTCCAATTTTCGCAATGCACATCGCGCAGTCAAGGCCGCGCGCGCGCAGATGAGAAAGATGCTCCTCTCGATCGCATAGCACTCCCAATAATCCAAGGCTTTTTGCCAAAAATTGAATTCCAATTGCGGCGTGAAATTGTTTTTTTATTGAGAGTTAATCGGATCTTTTGGCAATAAAAGCGCGTCATTAGTTTTATTCCAAGCCGAATTCGCACACGAGGAAACGGCGTGCAATAAAATGATCCGCTGGCTGGATTTGGTTTGCGCGCAATCATGCTAATTTTGCCCCTTGGCCGACCTCTCCAAGCCAAGGCTCGCTTCATTTGAATTTTATGGTTCAGCCGAGCATCGTAAAAATTTCATCTTTCTTTCTTTCTTTCTTTCCCCAGATGCGCTGTGTTATTCGCGTTCCTTCCAGCCGATTGTTCTGTATATATGCTTGCAGGTGTCACAACTTTCTTGTTCTTTCCCTCGCATTATAGATGCAAATAAGATTACTTTGCAAGGAGAAGATTTATTGCTAATTTAATTTTAAAATGGTTTCTAAAACGTCTTTATTTTTTGTTAGAAGGGGTATAGATAATTATTTTCGTGATAATTTAATTTGTGAGGTTTTAAAATCAATTTAAACACAAGAACCAGATCAGCTGGAGGTCTTAGCAGCCGCCATCTTGCCTGTCTGACCGGCGGGAAACAAATAAAACTGTTCTTTGGACTTCCCTTGATTTACAGAATTTTTAAATCTGATTTTTTTATTAAAGACCGTCTTTGACGAAGTTTCTGAGCACACCAATCGATTCCTGAGGGTTCAATTAGGTAAAGTTGATATTTTTTCCGACCAAAAGGTGCAGCGAACTTTTTTCCCGCCAAAACAATTTGAATGCGAGAACTGCGCATGCGTCAGAGCTGGTTTAAGCACTTGCAGAGAGACCTCCTGTGCAAATGACTTCTTTGTCAGACCTGACGCATGCGCAGTTCTCGCATTCAAATTGTTTTGGCGGGAAAAGAAATTCGCACGTTTCGCTGGACATTTTGGCCGGAAAAATATCCACTTTACCTAATTCGACCCTCAGGAATCGATTGGTGTGCTCAGAAAATTCGTTTCTAAACCCTTTTATTTGCTAGAAGAGGGTAAATAATTATTTTTCCGTTTAACCGTTCCAATTCTCAATAATCTCATTTGAAGACATTTTATAATGAAGCAATTAAAAAGTCAATTTGCGCTCAAAATGATCAGGCTTTGTACGCGAACAAAATATGACATTAAGAGCTGTCCCTTCATCTCTTGGAATCACAAACGGGCCTTTGTGTGCGTCCGCGCGAATTCCTGCGCCAAGATTAAGAAACGATTTTCTTTTTCTCATTGTGCGAGACCGGCTGGCTGACTGTCAGCGCGAGCAACACGCCCTGCAGGCGCCTTTCTCTGCCGGCCAATATAAATTAGAAAAATAAAAAACACACTCCCCCTCGCTCTCATTAGAGGATGAGTGCATTTTATTTACGGCACCGACCAACACCTGGGGATCACTTTCACCTTCCGAAAAGCGCGAGCGGGCGCGCGGCGTGAGAGGTGCGACTGCAGCAATAATCAACAGGCGTGGCTCTTCGTTCCTTCGGTTTAATCGAATTAGCGGCGCATTAACAATACGGCACACACAGCACATTATCTCCTCGATGCGATCGCCTAACTCACGCCGCCCGCGGATAATTAGAGCACTCGCTCTGCTCGCACCGACATCACTGTGTAATTTGCAAATGGGCTCGTTGTACACACAAACACCAAGCCAATCAGGCGCGTGTCATCGGGAATTTGCATACTGCGAGACTTACTTCGGTCAGTACGCTGGATTTTATTGACTTGCAACAAATTAAATTTTCCTGTGTGTGAAAGACACCACTAAATCGGAAAAAATCAAAATAAAACACCTAGTTCCCTCTTTTCAAAGCGTTTTCCTCGATCTATTTTCACTCAGCGGAGGACCACGGACGTTCTGATTGGCTGTAAACTATCGGTGGCCAATCAGAGCGTCAGTACTCCTCCGCCAGCGAAAATAGATCGCTTTTCAACAGCGTTTAACTCACAGTTGGTAACTTATATACGTTTTTAAAATATCATCTGGTTTTTAGCAAGCTTTTGGATCCCTTTTCTTTTGAAAAAAAGAGAAGAAAGTAAATAGCAGGCGAATAAAAAAGTTTTTGCGTCATGAATCTCAATTGAGTTACGGTACTGGAATATTTGCTTTCATCATTGTCCCTCATAAAAAATATTTTATGATGAGATTTTGCCTTTTACAAGAGAAAAGTAAAAATATTTTTGGCCAAAAAATCTGACTATTTATTTTAAAGATGTCCTTTTCGCTCGTTAATTAACAGCTCTTTTCTTAAAGAAAATCCGTTAAAATTCAACGCGTGCCTCGAGTTTCTCTGCCGCTTCATTCCCGCAAAGGATTGACGTTCATTGTGCCAAAATGTAAATAAATCAGTGGAATGTTGAGCCTTCTCCTCCATTTTCGGAGCGTGCGTGTATATAATTATTATTTTTCAGCTGCAAAAGCGATCATCTTGCGTCACCTTTCTAACGGAGATAGCCACTTATTAAATAATTAGGAGCACATTTCCTTGCGTAATGGCTGCGAGGCGATTTCTTTGTTTATGCGTATTTCCGCACGCAGCAGAGGCCAATTTCACCTTATTTAATTTTACGCGGGAACCGGGACTGAAAAGATGAGCCGTGTGTGATGTGTGATGCCTCTCGGGCGGTTAACCGAGCATGTGGTTTCTCAAAAGCCGAGCCAGATCTATTAATTTGAATTAAGCAGCAAAGGTGTTTTCATGCATTAAACCGATTTGATTATTGACCTAAGCAGAAAAATTGAACTTTCTAAAATGAAGGCTCGGTGTTGATATTAAAATTTGTTCCGTTTCCTCGGCTGAAAGAAAGAAAGGGAGAGTCATCCTGGTGGATAATGAAAACACAGCCAGACCTTCTTCTCATACTCTCTTCAGTCATGGAAAAAATTTCCCGGCGGTCACGATTTCACACTTGTCATTCAGATTTTGAATTGCCGGGTGACATCAGCAGCGAATAACATTTCAATCGTGCAATGCGCACACGTGTGATGTCTGCAATTTATAGAGTGTGCGCCTTTATACATCTCCATTTGATAATCTGCAATAAGTCATCGCGCTTTGCATTTAATAAGAATAATAAAACACGCGGCGGCCAGGCGAGAGCAGCGTTCACTTCACTTCTTTTTTGTATTTTATTTCCTGCTCTCATAAAAAGGCCACGAAAGGTCGTTTTTTTTACGACGCGCTTTCTTTGCTCGGCGAGAACGAGATTTGCCACGCCACGCCACGCACCTACGACTCTCAAGATCAAGATGAACTTTGTGCTTTGTGGATTCGAGCCCTTGTTTAGTTATTAATGGCCAGCTGATGAAGCTCGCGCAGGCAGACGAGAATGAGAGTGGTGTGGAAATCGCATATTGAGCCAAACAACTTTCATTAATTAATTGCCGCCTTTTATCTTCTTTTGTTTTGATGCAAAAAAATAATTTTAATTGCCATCAGGAAATTCTATCCAACGCTTTAATTTCAGGGAAAGAAGATTGATCCAACCTCAGAGGTCATTTAATTATTTTAGAAGGTGGAGTTATGAAATCTAATTTTCATTTTCATTTTTTTTAATCAGAGAAAAGCAAAATGCTCGAATTTTGTGAGTTTAAAATGTTAAGGAGTTGAATAATGCGTGGAATTTGAGATTTTGTAGTTATAATGTTTCAAAAAATCCAAAGGCTAGTTATATTCAAGTTTTAAAGTGGAATTTCTCGAACTATGAAGCAAAACAAATTTGTCTAAATTATCAATCGAGTTTCCAGGGACCTTTTCAGACGTCTTTTCGGATTTTTCCCCTTTTTCTACGTTTTCTAAAGCCGCATCAGATTTAAAATTAATAAAAAAATGAATTTAAAATTGACCAGTTGCATAAACCCTTAGTTATTGAAGCCGCCAACAGATGGCGCAACCACAGACTTTCTTAAAAATTTCGTTTTAAGCGGTTTTAAGGAATTTTCGCTGCGATTTCAGACTCAATCTAGCTATTTTGCTTTTTTTAATTAATTTGCTTTTTTTTGACGTGCTGAAAACCAAAATCTGTTCAGCCATTCGCCGTAGAAACGTTTGAAAAGATTTTTTTATTTCAAAAAATAGTTTTTCAAGATTCTACGGCGATTGGCTGAACCGATTTTGGTTTTCAGCACGTCAAAAAATAGCAAATTAATTGAAGAATGCACAGTAGCTAGATTGAGTCTGAAATCGCAGCGGAAGTGCCTTAAAATCGAAAGTCTACGGTGGCGCCATCTGTTGGCGGCTTGGAACACTTAGGGTTTATGCAACTGGTGAATTAGAATTTTTTTTAAATAACCTAAAATTACTTTTATTTTTTCATTCTTTTCTATCTAAACACCAGCTAATTTGCAAGTAAAATTCCTAGACACTAATTTACCACGAAATCAATTGTTCCCGCGCGTCGAGAGGCATATAACAAAGCAGGCCTAATTCCGCGTCCTTGTCCTCCCACTGCATCTCTGGTCAAATGAGAACCACTTTCTTCCTTTCATATTTTATTCTCCCTTTCTTTCGCGCATCCGTGCCCTTCGCGAATTATTCGGCAACCGAATGTGGGCGGCGGGCGAAAACCCACTCGATTGCGGACCACTTTGTTTTGCCGCCGCGCTGCATTTTGTATATTTCATTATATTTTGGCGGCAGGCAAGGTCTGTGGCGCAGCGCCGCGATTATCTCGTCATTCACGGCTACTCGCGCGCCGGCAAAGGTGGACGCATGAAAAGATGCACGGCCCACGCATCACTCACAATATGAACACAAGGCGTTTGAGTGCAATTTGCCATAGCCAATATGCACGGCAAGGACGCGATCGAACGACGCAAGGGCAAGACCAATTTCAAACGGATCAATCTTTGCCTCAAGCCGGCCTTTGTGGTCCTAACATTCGAATTGCTTGGGTTTCTTGGGAGGAAATATATATTTTAAAAAAAGAGTGATGTAATAGTTAGAAAAATCAGTTTCGGTTTCAAGCGGATCGATACAGGGCGACAGGTATTGATAATTATTTCAATTTCTGAATGCAAGAAGTAGTTCAATAAACAATTTGTTCGAAAATTTGCAATAATAAAAAATTATTTTTTTCTTCATTAAAAATTTTCAAGTTTTCTACAAAGTTTCCAGCGCTTGACCACATTTTCTTGGCAGATTTCGATTCCCCTCGTCGAGATCTGTCCAACAGGGTATGAAACTCTTTTTTAGTGAAATAAAAGAGGATTTCAAATAAGGAGACAGTCCTCACCGTTCAAAAAGCATGCTAACAATAATTTTTATTTTCTGCTGGTTTTAAAAAATTAAATTAAAACTTCCAAATTGCAAGTAATTTGCTTATTTTATTTTTTAACCTGCATTATTTTTTAATTTGTATATTTTGAAAGTAAATAAAAGGAAAATAGTCCGAAAATTTATTTTTGTTTTGTAGATTCTTCCAAATATTTTAAAACCAATAATTTATCTTTATCTTTATCCAAATCTAAACGGTTTTAACCGTTCGAAATGGATTCATTTATTTTCTTTGTTGAGGTTTTTCTCTCTGAAAAAAATTCCCTACTTATTCAATTTGGCAGAGTTCAAAACAAAATGATGCAGTCACTTGAAAAGGAAAATATGCGAACTAAGAAAAAATCAATGCATCGGGGCCCGGGTTGCGATCTGAGTTGGTTCCCGCCTGTCAGAAGTCAATATGGCGTCGAAAAATTGGAGGCCAATCAGGAGACAGTCCAGCGGCCAATCAGAAGCGTCGAAAAAGAGGCGTGCCGACCTAATAATTTCATTTCCGCGTATTTTGTAACATTTCAATTAGCCTGATGTGCAATTTAACGGTCGGTTCGCCAATTACCGTGCTAATTAGCTCTTCTTAAAGAAATAACAACAAAGATATTCATTGTGCTGAAGCTATTTTCATGATAAATTTTCCAAGAAAATTTAATTTTCCCGCCTTTATATTATGTGCGCGTCGCGTGAATCCGGACTCCTGTGATCGAGAGGAACAGTCCCGGATACGATTTTTTTTAATTATCCACCTCATAAATTCTCTTTTGAAAGGCTTTATGCAATTGTTATATCTATATCTGCTGGAGAGTGACACGAATCCGGATCAATTTTACGGTCTCCGCTTTTCGATTATTCAATATTATGAATATTACTTTCACAGGATGGCACAGATCACGACACTAACATTAAATTATTCGTCTTCGCGATTTGTGATATATTTACGAGGCCCATTTCCGCAGTTGTGGCGAAAAATTAGCGTGTCTTTATCGTTGTGGCAGATTTCCTCTCTATGCAGCCGGCGGACGACCCACTTTTCAGCTACATTTGCTCTCGCGCGCGGCGAGCGAGCGAGTTTTATTGTCTGCGCCGAATCTGCGCTTTAGATATACATACTTTCCAACTGCATCCACCGCGTTACTCAATAAACACGAGCTAGCTGCGCGTCGCATCCAAATCCTCTTTCATTCCCGAAGGCAGTTTCCGTGTCGGATTTTTATCTCGCATTATGTGCGGCTGCGAGAGAGAAATCGGAAGATGGGTGCCTGGTGCCTGATCCTTTTGTTCGCTCCGCATCTTTTTTATTCTACACCACTCGACTATTCAATTTCACTTGATACGCTTTTTGTGTTGCTTCAATGCCAAGAAATTTGATAGCCTTTCATTTCTAATTTTTGTCGTAAATGGGTTCATAATTGATAGAAAAATAAATTTAAAAGAATATATTAAAGAAAAACACACTGTAAATAAAAAACTTCATGATTAACACCGGGATTCCTGGCGTCTGGTAGAGTTCGGCGGGAATTACAAACGTAAAATTAAATTGGCTTGGAAAATTTATAATAAAAATGAATATTTTTGTTGTTATTTCTTTACTAACAGCTGATTAGCCCAGTGATTTGTGAATCGACCGTTAGATGGCACATCTGGCTAATGGAAATGTAACAAAATACGCGGGAATGAAATTATTAGGTCGGCACGGCTCTTTTTCGACGCTTCTGATTGGCCTGTGGACTGTCTCCTGATTGGCCTCCATTATTTCGACGCCATATTGACTTCTGACCGGCGGGAACCAACGCAGATCGCAATCCGGCGTCCCGGTGGGAATTACGACTGCGCAGAAGGTTTTAATTTTGGTCATGCATGCGCAGTGATGAGTTTCAGCTTCCCTGTGAGATAAAGAAGCGATCTGAACATACTGCGCATGCTTAAGATGAGCACAAGTTTACTGCGCAGCTTCCAAATGGGCGTATATTCAAACTATCTTAAAAACGTTAATTGAAGCACCTTGCAAGCCTCCATTATTTCGACGCCATATTGACTTCTGACCGGCGGGAACAAACACAGATCGCAACCCGGCCCCCAAATAATTTGAAATTAATTTATTTTCTTATAATATCCTCTTTTTATCTATTTTAAACTGTCCACTGCATCAGCAATTTTCATTATTTAAACCTTTCCTCTCCCATAACGATTGAAACATCATTATTTCGAAATAGGTTTGCATAGAGATAGAGAGCAGAGCGCTGAGAGCAAACTTTTCGCAAGCAGAAGGGCAATTATCGCTGATTGTCTCTGTCAGCTGATTTGGCGGCGTTTAAGTGCTGAGTAACGCGATCTCATTCATTCGGCCTCGTTCTGTTTGTTTAGCAAACATATTAAACATTAAATTCTGCCTCGTACGGCGGATTTACTTGCGCAAAACCACGGGCGAGAATTTGTGTGCGCGCCGCAATCAGTTTTTATTTTATTATACGACGCGCAAGCCGTTTTACTTGCGGACGCTCGCTCGCTCGCTCGGTCGGTTTATTAATGCAACACTGCGCGCGGCGGCGAGAGCCGTGTGCGGTTTCATTGTGAACCCAGTGGAAACCAATAAAACGGTAACTAATCAGCGAAAATTGCGTCCAATCGGCAGCCCGCCGGTGCTTTTCGGTAATAAATATATCAAGGAATGAGAACAACCGCTGGGAGGTCTGCGCCTATGCAATCTCGGCGCTGTTCAAATGCCAATTATCGTCTGGGCAGATTGCGTCGATTTCGGCTCTTATCGCCGCCATCAGCAAAGGGGCGAATGCTGTCTGTCTGTTATTTGGGCAAGAAGGGGGGATTGCGTCAGGTCAGATCGGTTTATTTCGAGATTAGATACATAACCCTTTAAAACAGGAATTTGTTTTTTATTAGAAACAGCCAACTGTTTTTTTTTTTCTTGATGATTCTCGAATAAATTAACTTAATTTTGGGTATTTGGAATTTCGGTTCGTGTAATATCATTTCTTAAACTAAAAAAATATCTCAATTTAAACCCGGAGCTTACTAAAAATTACGGTTAAAATTATTAGAGCAAACGTACACAGCAATTTAGCAGTAAAATATTTAAAATTATTCCTTCAAAGTTTGTACATAACGGTAAATTTGGTGCTAAAAGTCGAGAAGAAAATAAATTTGATCGGCTGGCGCACGTTCGAGAGCTAACGGCGCGTGCGGTTGTCCATTACTTGAAAATAAGCCATTTTTCGGAAATAACGAGAGAGCGACCGACTAGCGACTACTATACTTTCATTTTTTATTCGCAGTCAGTCAGAGAGCGGCCGGCCGGCAGTATTGAGCTGAATAGGAGCCAACAATGAGAGCCCATCAGCGTGCTGCAAAGCGGAAAAAAGCCGGCGGCTATGCCAACCAACGGACAAACGGCATAAAGACGGCTGGGTGAAAAATTGGCAGAGAAAGGGCTGCTGCATGGACCACACGCGGACCACTTTCGCCGCGCGCTATTGATTAAAATATACTGATGATACATAATAATAATGCTCACGAATGATAATAAAAACGCGAGCGTGTTTACTTTTTATCGCGCGAGGAGGAGGAGGAGGAGGAGGAGGTGGTGGTGGGAACGGCACATCGTCAATGAGAGGAAGTGAAAATGCGGCACTCTTTATCAGCGGAATTATTGTTGTGCCCTGTGTGAATGGTTGGATAACTGTGTGTGTGCTCGCGCACAAATATGTAATTTCTCTGTTGATAAACTCGATCGTGCCGCAGCTGGTTAATTACCACTGTCAGCTCGGAATTAAACGTTTATGAATTGCCGGTGCGATTACATCTCGCGAGCACTGCTTTACTTGAAAATTGCACCGGGAAAAATTTCCTTGGAACTGTTACTCGATTGGAAGATTATTATTTGATTTATCGTGATAGCAACGAGGATGAAGGGCATGCTCTTTAATTAACGAGATTATTAAAAAAAACATGAGGAGGAAATTAATTAAAAAAATTGAAAATGTTCAATTTAATTCTTTTCCAAAGTAAAGGATTGCAAGAGGGCGTAACTCGCGGGAATTTTTAAATAGGGAAAATAAAAAAGAAGGCGTGGCACGTGTCACAGAGCGCGGGAGAGGTTTAAAATTTGATACTTTAACGGATATTTTCAGATTAAATCTTAAAATGATCAATTTACCCGCTTTGAAGCACTAAAAATTAATAAAATTAAAGAATTAAATGCTTCTGTGAGATACTGAAATAGCTGTTATCTAGTACAGCATTTATTTTATTCGCATTTTTCATTAAAAATACCCGGTGAAAGTATAGAAACCATTTTTTGCATTCTTTGGTGACAATAAATCGATGTTTTGCTCTTTTCCGGTCCAGCGGCGAACACAATGACGAAAGAAAGAGCAAAGAGACAAATTGAAAGTCAATTTATACGGCAAGTTCCGCGTGTTGCCTCATATTCTCGCTTTTTATCCGAGTGAATGAGAAATTATAAAAAAGATCCGCCATGGGAATCAGCAGCTTTGTGCGCGCCTTTTTGCTCGCTGAGAAAGAAAGAGATGCTGTGGGAGACTAGTAGTAATTGCAACTTTGTTCTCTCGCGAAAATTCCGCAACTTCAGCATCCCAGAGTAGCTTTCTCATTAGCTTCTGCTCCGCAAAGTAACGTAATTATTTGACGACGTCTCTTCTGAAAACTTCACTCACCCACCGCACCGACACCACATCCTGAAGCTCGGGATTTTTTGTTTTGTTTTGTTTCATTTGGCGAGCGAGCGAGCGTCATGGTGCAGAGAGATGGAGGAACTTACCTAAAACAGAAAAAAGATTTGCTTGGTTAGTGACAAAATCAGAGAGGCATGATACCACAAAATTTACAGTACATAAATTCACAAAAAAAATAATATGATATGCTTCAGTTCATATTCGCCAATTTTCTTCAAATTAAAATGGGTGATGTCTGAAAATACCTTCAGCAAAATTAATATTTTTGTTGTTATTTCTTTAGAAACAGCTGATTAGTCCGGTAATTGGCGGATGTACCGTTAGAAGGCAAATCAGACGAATGGAAATGTAACAAAATACGCGGGAATGAAATTATTAGCTCGGCACGCCTCTTTATTGACGCTTCTGATTGGCCGCTGGACTGTCTCCTGATTGGCCTCCATTATTTCGACGCCATATTCACTTCTGACCGGCGGGAAACCAACACAGATCGCAATCCGGACCCCAGTGGGAACTACGACTGCGCAGAAGATTTTAAATTGGGTCACGCATGTGCAGTGATGAATTTCGGCCTCCCTGTGAGATTTAGAAGCGATCTGAACTTACTGCGCATGCTTAAGATGCGCACAAGTTTACTGCGCAGCTTCAAAATGGGCGAATATTCAAACAACTTTAAATTTTGACGCCTCATTGACTTCTGACCGGCGGGAATAAACATAAATCGCAATCTGGACCCCGGTGATAAATTATTAATTTATTTATTTATTTTTGTACAAAATCAAGAATTACCAGAGTTATAAAGTAATTTAATTTAGACGTATCTTGAAATTAAATTATAAAATGGAGCGGTTTTTACGCGTTCTTTACAAAAAGCAAAAGAAAAAGCCCCCGACCCTCTTTGTACGTCTGTAAAAGGAGACGCTAAGCGATGCAAAAATTGCTCCTTTCAGCACTTAAAAAACCCTTATCGCGGGCAACTATCTCTGCGCTCTTTTCATTGTGTTGCCGCGCGCGGAAAACGATGCCGCGCGGCAGACAGTGCGTGCGTTTTCATACGAAGGACCAGGAAACTGCTGTGAAACCTGATTCGCTGCTGAAGCAAGGGAAAAAGCAGAACATGTTTTGTGTATTGATTGACGCGCGAGATCAATCACACACAATGCGAGCGAGCGAGCGAGTGAGTGAGTGAGAGAACCTTGGAGATAAATATTTACCCGCGCGCGCACCTAAGCACCGATTAAATTCTCCTCTACAGTCTACAGCTAGCTCTTGGGATCGGTTTCTAATGGCTTAATGTGCAGCCAAACAAAACGAAAAGTGGACTGAAGTGAAGATCGATCTGCTTGCTCTCTGTCCGAGGTCGTGGAGGCCAACATCTGATAAATATGCTTTATGACATAATAAGCCAAATTATATACATATGCAGTTGGCGTGGAAAACAAAGCGGATTTAGCAATAAAGATGGGTTTTTCGGGATCCTGGTAAAACGGCGGCAATTATCAATAAATAAGTAGACGCTCATTATGCAGATTGCCGGCCGGATCTCCTTTGATTTCATTTTTTAAATGTTTGGAGAAATATTTTAGCCATAATTATTTATTAAAGGTATATTTGTACGGATTCTTAATGAGCTAGAAATTTCTAGACAGACTTGGTTGCTAGTTAGAGAAGAATAAATTATCAAATAATTCTTATAATGCCTCTGAAAATATTTTTAAGTTGGAAATTTCCATTTTTTTCAATTATGAACCGTTTGGTCTTGATTTTATATAAATAAAATGATTAGAAACTCACAGCATAATTAAAGCTATTTTTAAACTTTGATCCAAACTATTTTTTATTATTATAATTTTTAATTCTAGGCTGCAGAATTAAAAGCTAGATCCAAATAAATCGATTATTTAATTTTCTTTAAATAAACGAGCCAGTCAAAAAGCAAAAAACCTAAAATGTACTTTCAATATTTTTTGATCTGAAGTATTTTACTCTTAAATTATAATCCTTCATATTTTGTGCATAGAATAAGCAGAAAAATTCGAAAAACTTGCATTTGCTCACCACTAACACTGGTTTTATTAATTTCTTGCGCAAGAAATTAATTTCCGCAGTGAAAATCTAAAATTTGCGGTCGGAGTGGTCAAAATTTCCTCTTAACGTGCAGATTTTTATTTTAAAATGCTATTTTCTGCCTCAGTTTCTCCAAAAATTTATCTCTGGCAATTTTTCCAGTCGAGCTCATGCGCAAATAATTAGAAAATTATTTAAAACTGAGAGGTGCCTGCAAAAAACTGGTAAAAAACGATTTTACGACTGCACTGTATTTTTTTATTGCGGGTTTTTGCAACCCTGGACGCGTACCACATTCTAGAAAAATAAAAATTCCTGTTTTCCAGCTGACAAAATATTTTTTATTAGCTTCTAAAATCAGAAATACCTTCTAAAAACATTATTTCAGCACAAACAATCCATGAAATTGCTTAATAAAATTAAAAAAAAAATAACACGTCACAGTAAACAGGTTTTATTAAGCTAAAGAAAATGCTGATGATATCCAACGAGAGTCATTAATAATTTTAATTTACAGTTTAAGCGGAGGAATAAACATTGACACTTGACGCATCGCCATGTACGGCAGAAAAAATATGAATTTTTTTCCTCCTTTCTTTTTCTTACGCAAACAAGCGACATTGACTCGCAGCAAAATGTCTTTTATCAATCACGCTGCGCAACACGTTAACAAACAACAAACACATCATGTTTCTAGCAGGTAATTATAGAATTGAGATTAAAATGCAAATCAGCGTAGAGCGCGTCGGCGGCGAAAAGGAACTGGAAAAGGGCATGTTGAATGATAATAAAAATATCCAATGTCACGGCGCTTCCGTTCGCGTCGCGGGCACCGGCCAAATAAAGCAGCAAGGATAACCGCTCTTGTTTTCGCATCGGAATGATAATCAGCCGCGCCGCTCTCATTTTTTTTTGCTTCCAATGCAAATAGATATAGATATACGTATAAATAAATAATATGTGTATCGTACGTGCACGCAACGAGTGCTTTACCGCACCAGGAAGCGATTCAGCTCACTCACAAAGACATTCAACTGCGCACGATATTAATTCAATAGTAAAAATACGTTATTTCTTACTATTTGAATGTTATAGTCTCTACAAACGTAAAAACAGAAATAATTTGGTTTAAATAAAGGCCATATTTTGTTGAGAAAGTAAAATTTATATTCTTTTTTAAGTAAAATCTCTACATTTGTGAATTGGATCAATATTGTCGATTTTATATTAATAATAATTATTATTTATTTGCTGAACTATGGGCTTAGTTGCCCTGCTGATCCACAGGAAAATTACTTGGACTTTTCTGAGTTTCTCCAAGCCATCCGAGAGGAAAATTAATTAGAGCCGGAGGTGAAAAACTAGTCAACTTTTGAAATAAAAGCAGTCCACACTTAACTGAAGGACTTCTAAAAGTCTAGATTGCTGTTGCAGGTAATTTAAGACGAGTTTTGATTGCTATTTTTATTTGGGGGAAAGCAATTTATTTTTATTTTAAATTATAGTCACCATTTTCCAGTGAAATAATTGGTTTTATGCTTAAAAGACAATTTTCTTGCTCTTCTGACGGTCCAAACAGTATGCAAGGAGAAATAATCGATAATCAACTTTCCAGGTTTTGAAAATTCACAAAAATTATTGAAAATAATCTGATTTTTCTCTTTGAAAAATATTTATAGCTTCAGATTAAAGTTAAACATCAGGATTGCAAAAAACAGAATTCGTTTCAAAAAATGCAGTGGTAAAAAGCATTTTTTTATTTCAATTTTCTCCAGTTTCTTGGAGGCCGTGTTTGCACCTCAGTTTTAAATAATTTTCTAATTATTTGCTCCTGACCTCGACTCGAAAAATTGTCACAGAGAATTTTTGGAGAAATTGAGGCAGAAATTGGCAATTTAAAAGAAAAAACTGCATAGTAGAGGAAAGTTTGACCACTCCGACCGTAAATTTCAGGTTTTTTGCAGGAAAAAAATGAACAAATTCATGTCTTCCATTTTTTAAGGCAAGAAATTGGTAAAAATTGAGTGTTAAAAAACAGTGGTAAATAACTTGGTAGTATGAGCAAATGCAACCCTGCTATTAAAAAATTTCCTGCGCAATCATCAACTTACGAAAATGATTATTAAAACAATTTTAGCAAGGTTGGATTCAGCCAAAAAATAAATAATAAAAATAGTAAATAATTTCAAATAGAAATGCAAGGAGAGGGACATTATTATTCTATATCAAAATAAATAATATAGTTTCTTTAATTCAAATTAAAAAATTCTTGGTTAGAATTAATTTTAAAAATAATTTAAATTACAAAAAAAGAAGATTTTGTCTCAATTAGCCAAATGTAAAAGAAATGAATAAATCAGATTAATTAATTTAATAGACACACCATTTATTTCTCTCACGAAAATCAAGAAATGTGGAAAAATTCTATAATGGTCAATTATGCAGTTCCAAAACTTAAAAATTGCACGGAAATGCACGTTAAATTGCAGACAAAAATCTGGGCAATATTTAAATCGTATTGAATATTTTCCATATTAAAAGAAAAATTATTCTGCCTCAAATAAAAGTATTAAAAGATCAATCGTCCCGATGTATTAATTTCCAGAGCAAATGAAACTCCATTTAAAAGGGTCAATCGGGAAAATATCACGGAGATTTATGACGACAGCAGAAGGAGTGTTTCACGAAAAAGTAAATCTCGCGGCCGGCGTGCGGCCGCTTTTAAAACACAATATTAATGTACTTATACTCGCGCAAACCCCCCGAGAGAGTAAATTATCACTCTCGGCCAGCATGAAATTTATTGCCGTGCAGCTGAACGAACGAAGGAACGAAGGAACAAAAAAACAAGCGTGGCGGCTCACGACCTTTACGGGGCCGCCGCGCGCGGCCTTCCATTCCGCGATCATTACGCCCACGCTCGCGTCGTCTCTAAAATACGTACGCTAATCGGGATAAAATTGTTGCAGCCGCAGCAGCAGTACAGCCTTGATTTGCGCGATTAACGACGCCTTTAATTTAATTACCGCGAGCAGAGCTGACGGAGAATGAGAAAAGAGCCATTTCATGCAGCAGATGATGCTCGTCCGCGTGACGCAACACAATATATTTTATTATGGCTTTTCTTTTCATCTGTAACTGTACGTGTGTGTGCGAGTTGCGAGCCCAAATCCTGCTTGCAGGTGTCCATCTTGGCACCTTGTTACGTCAGCTGATGCGCCGCCGCCGGTTTCCTCGTCAGGCCGGCAATTTCGACGCATGTCTTGCTTGTACTTAACCTTAAGTGTAAAGCAAATGTGGAAATAATTACACCTGCTTGGCGCTGATTTTTGTTCGCCTCTCTCCTCGTTCACACGTTTAAAGGGCAGAAAATGGAGCTGTTTATGTTTGGGCAGATAAAAAATTTTGAAATGCACCAAAAGATTAAACTGAGATAAAATAGAACTCTAGAAATCGGTAAAATTGGCAATACACAAAAAAAGTGAACTTGTGATGTCATTTTCAAGCGCAAAAAAAATATATTTTAATCAATTTTTTAGTAATAAATTAATCAGCGTGGTCCAGATGTGCGATTTAATTGGTTTTCTCTGCGCAGATCCAAGATGGCGTCTGAATTTGGGAAACAAAAAGCTCTCTTTGGATTGCCGTACGAGTGTCAAGAGTTTGTTTTTACGATCCAAAAGACACAATTAGTTAAGAGTAATGCAAATTATTGACCAAAACTTGGTTCTTTTCGCGCATTTTCACGTGACCGTTTTTCGCGCCACACTCCACCGGACGCCATATTTGCGCATGGCACGAATCTGGACCATGCTGTAAATGAAAGACTTTTTTGAGATTTTAAATGAAAACCACTTTTATGATGGATAATATTTACAAATAGTCCAGGTTTTTGTCTAATTTTCTTTTTTGCGTGTACAAAACGACCCCATGTTGTTTAAATGACTGCTAAAATCAAAATTCCATGGATAAATATGCATTTTCGTGCAATTTTCTAATATTAGAACCAGACTACTATTTACCATCATCAAATTTATAAACAGCTTTAATTTTTTTGAATAATGGTGTCTTAAAGTCTTAATTTTAATTAATTTTTTTCTTTTAAAGTTTTTGTTTGATTTGATAAGACAAAATAACCCATATTTATTTATTGCTCTCAAGTGTAAGAAATTTAACTCAGAAACTGATTAATTATCACATTACTGCCCCAAACGAAACGAATTAAAAATTGCCAAAAACACACATTAGTAAAGCGTAGAGCTCTAAATTAATAATTATGGAATTCCTTGAAATTCTTGTTGGTAGTCACCAAGTAATTTGATTCCATAAACAATCAGTTTTTACTCAACAATCTGTCCCAACATTTCGTTTTAATTACAAAATAATGAAAATGTTCATCTTATTGTTAGTGGCCCATTTTAAAATTTAAAGAGAAATGATACTGCAAAAGCCTGGAAAACGCTTGTTGCCATTGCATAAACTCGTCCCTTAGGATTTAGTAAAAACCTTAATTGACCTAAGGAGCGCTGTAATTTTTTGAGAAAATTTGCTTGAAAGATAGCGTGCTGTTCAAATGGTAATGGCTGTCTCCTTACTTGAAATCCGATTTAATTTCAAAACCAAGAGTTTCCCCAATAAGTGGCATACACAATTGGACAGATCTTGACCAGAGGAATCGGATTATGCCAAGAAAATATGTTCAAGCACTCTACATTTTGGAGAAAATTGGCAAAATTTGAATGTTCATTGTAGGAAGGTCATTTCTTTATTATTGCAAATTGTGGAACAAATTGTTTATCGGTCAATTGTTTAAGGCATCCAACAATTTAAATAATTTTTAATTGTTGCCCAGTATCATTCCACTTTAAAATACGTTTGATTTCCTAACAAAAGAAAAATTAAAAAATAAATTTAAATGCCGCTTATTTTGTTTTATACTTAACACATTTAAAAATGAGTCTTTATAATTATTGATTAAAATGAAAACGCCCTATACTAGCACCCTTAAAATCCTCAGGTCGTTAGGGAAGGTTATGAGGAAGCAAAGAGAAAATGAAGGTTTTGGAATCCTGGGATTTTCGAAAACTCCAACAAAAATGCTCTGAAAATGAGCCTCAATTTAATTAAAATACGGAGAAAAAACACCAATTGGCCCCTAATGACCTATGCCGTTGACCAATGACCTTGAATTCGTGGTCATTATACAAATCACACCACAAAAAGTGCGTTTTTGAAATTATTTAAACGAATATTTCGGCAATAATAAAACAAACAACTGTTCGTTCCTCTTTGACTTTCCCGTTTTCAAAACAGCCGTCTAAATAATATTATCAGCGTGGCGCGCGGCAGTGAAAACAGAGCCAATCAGCGTGACTTGGCCACGGTCACGACTTCCTTTAGCCATAAAATGCATGCGGGGTAACGGACTCGAAAAGCCTAACCAAATTGTATCGCGCAAACAATATTGGTCATGCGTCGAGGGCGACGGAATTCAGTCATAAGTGCATTAGCATTCTATTAGTCATCAAGCTGATTACGCTGCGCCACTCTGCTTTAGCATATCAAACAGAGTATATGCCTCCGAAAATCGGATGTGCGCAGCATAAGCGATGCATATTATGCGTCTTCGGAGAAAGGAGAATAAATTATTATGCTAATGCACCCTCCACCCTCGGGCCCAGGTGCGCGGGCGGGCTAGCCGCTTCAATTTCATGCTCCGCGGAGGTTCCTAATCACAATAATGGCTGATGGAAATGCTTCCAAATTAATGTATGATGGGAAATCCCACGCATTATAGGGGGAGTGTTCGTTCGGTTCGATTTATGAATTCGTAATTCTTGAACGAAATCGACAGTGTTGACTCGGGAATTCCGATCGGTGTTTGCTTATAGTTTTCCTGTTGGCGGTATTTACAGGCGGAAGATTTTTGTGTCGAAATTGTCCACCTGACAAGGAAACTCTTCTAAGGTGTAAGGATTTTTTTGTCGATCTATGGAGTATGGGAAAAATTTCTAAAAGTTTAATAATAAAGTTTTGTTGCTAGGAAAAATTTATAAGACTGATATTCTGAAAAGCTCCATAGCACGGTCAAGTTTAAAATTAAAAAAATTAACTGGAGATCATAGTTTAAAGAAATTTTTAACAAAAAAAAAATGCCAGTAAAACGCAGCAACCTAGGAGTCCCATTGGAAGATACAAAAAAAATAAAATCGGCTTAAAATTCATGTTGAACGTTAGAGAAATTTGATCCAAGCCACTTTCAAAATTAAACCAAACAGCTTCAACTAAAGCAAATTAATTAATATAATAACTTATAATTAAATTAAGAATGATTTTTATTTAAATATTAATTAAAAACATGTTTTTTTAATTATTTCAATTTTATTAACTATTTAAATATTTTTTTCAAATTGATTAGAGTAACCTGTCTAGGATTATAGAGCCTGGGAAATTTAATTGTATTTTTTATAAATATTTACACCTCTTCCCTATTGAAGAGTTCATACACAAAATTAATTTAACTAAAAGTACGTTTCTAATTTATCAATAAGGTAAAATTTAATCGAAGATCATTAAACTCCTGAGTGTACAATTTATAAAAATGTTGGGATTTTGTCTTAAGAAGATAGCATAACACAATTTTTTGAGTTGAAATAAAATTTTAAATTAATACACAACATTATCCTAGTTAAAATTATTTAAAAAATTCAATTTCCATGTAAAGACTTAATTTTTAACATCTTGAAAATATTGCTGCTATAGCCTGGTCTTTGGAATTTTAAAAATTTTTAGTAAAATAAAAGTTGTTTCTAGAAATATTCCGGTCCTAACTCTCCTGAGAATTTAAACACGGAATTTTTAACCGAAAGTAAAAATTCCTTTTGAAAAATATTTTAAACAATAACAATCAATTCCTCTTTCTCATGACAAAGCATTGTTAAAAGTCAGCTGACTGAGACTGACTGAGAGGTCCACGTACGCAGCAAAATTCCGGGGCGCATTGACATCCTCGAGATCGAGATTCATCTTTTCTGCCGCATCTCTCAGCGGTCTGGTTTTATATCATTATACAACACGGTTTACCGAGAAACATGATGCAGCGCAGCGCAGCATCAGCGAATCATTTTATCCATAACGCGGCGGCGGCGACGGCGGCGGCCAGCGATAACCGGTGTGCGACTATTATTTCAATTTCCAGCGCAGGACATTTGAATAATCTGCTGTAGCTGCTCACCGGCCCCGCTTATAGTGATTACATTTTAATTGCACACACACACACACACTGAGAGCGAGCGAGCGCGCGCTCGGCCAGGGTCACTCACCCTGGCGACGCCGCGCGGACCTCAGGCCTCACTCAGCCAATCGATATATTATTTATTTCTAAGCGGTCGCAGTTTCTTCCTTTTGATTATGTTATGCAGATAAGTCGCGCCGCCGACAGACAGCGGCACGTCGAGTTCGCTTCGCGATTTTTTGGCCTGACCGATGATAAAGGAAGGTTTCAACACCTCTCGATCGTACCTGTCCGGCAGGACTCAAACTTCAAACGGCAGTGAGTGCTTTCAAAGTCATTAGCCGCCAATTGAACACCATTTGAAGGTTAAATAAAATTAAAAAATAAATTAAAATAAATTAAATTAAATTATAAATCATTTTAAAATTTAGATTAAAAGATTTAATTTTATTTAACCACCCGCACTGCACAGGAAAATTATTGGTCTCAAAATCAGGGTTCGCCAAAAAATTCACCACTGGTTTTTGCGTAAAAAATTCACAAAAATTCAGAAATTTTGGAAATTTTTTATTAGTGGTATAATTCACAGTATATTAATTGGTGATTTTTAAAAAAAAAAACTATTTTTGAGAAATTTTTAATTCCAATTAAACTGCAAGTGTTTCGGAAAAATGCGCAAAATTGCATAAAAAACACAGTTTTGTTATTTCTGTTGGTTTTTTTCCAGAAAATGCCGGTTTTTGCGAACCCTGCTCACAACTCTTCTCCTCCCTCTTCTCTTTCGGACTTAAATTATGATGTTTGAAGAAGACGTGTGTGTGTGTGTGTTATTTGGATCGCGGATGGAAACGCTTAGCCGCGGCTGAAAATTGAAACGAGTTTTCAACGCTAGCTATCCTGCGTTTAGTGACCCTTTGGGAGCCACTAATTGAAGTGCGCTCGTAGCTCATCGGCAATTTACCGCGCGAGGCGCAAAAAAAGAGCAGCCGGGCGTGTTTTGTGTTCTTTCAATGAGGCTGCGCCGATGACGTAACGCTCGCTTATAGCAGCCGCCGAAGACGAGAATAAAGAAAGGGTGCACGCCTGACTTGGGAGATTTTGTCAGCATTTTTAGAAGGAAAATGGCCGAATTCAGTTGCTTAATTCGTGTTTTTTGCTCGCGAAGGGAGCTGTGGGTTCGTTCCTCTCTAATGTGCAATATTTGCAACTAAATTAGTCGAAATGTTTCAGTCTGTAGCATTGTTTTCGAATTACCAAGGACAATTTTTTAAAAATCAAATGATCTTTGTGTAGTAACTAGTAAAACTCTCATTTTTCTGGTGTCATCAAATTTTCAATGATTTTTATATTTTTTTAAATTAAAAAATATATTTTATTTAATGATGAGTCTAGTCCGATAATTTAATTATTAAAAAAATATTTGGTCATTGGGTCGACTGTACGAATTAAAATAGGTTTTTTTTTCAAATTTAAACATAATTTGATCATATTTATTTTTCAGAGCAAGTTCCTAAGTTGAATTTTTTAAGAATTCCCCCAGCTTTTTTCACTACTGGTTTTAATCACTCAATTTTTACCAATTTCTGGCGCAAGAAATTAATTTATTCCATTTTTTCCCTGTGAAAATCTAAAATTTTCTGTAAGAGTAGTAAAATATTCCTCCACTGTGCAGATTTATTCTTTTAAATCGCCATTCTCTGCCTCAATTTCTCCAAAAATTTATCTCTGGCAATTTTTCAAGTCGAGGTCATGAGCAAATAATTCGAAAATTATTTTAAAGTGCAAACATAACCAGCAAGAACCTGGTAAAAATTGAAAAAACCGCTTTTTGCCACTGCAATTTATTGATTTTTTTAAATGCGGGTTTTTTGCAGCCCTGAATTCACCTGATATATTTTTAAATTTAAATTATTGTTTGTAAAAAACTGGTTTTTAACCAAAATTTTTGTCACGATTTTTAGCCCTGTTCCAGCACCGTTTTAGGAATTTGAATGCAGGGTCGACTCACTTTTCTTTGTACTCTTCCTCCTGCGCAGCGTGGAGGGCGCCCTTCTGGCCACGTGCGGCCGCGCGACGTACTTGAGGCGGGCGGCCGACTTCTTCCTGCGCACCACCGGCCGCCTGCGCGGCACCGGCGACACCCCGAGCGGCACGTAACACCGGCCTTGCTCTTCCTCGTCGTCCGTGTCACCGGGCACCCTCTCGTAGGTGGATTCGTCGTCGTCGTGGTGGTCGCGGCGGGCCTCGTTGCCGGCGTAGGACGCGCTGCCAGGGTCCCTGATCTCGCAGGCGGCGAAGCGTCTGCTGGCGTGCTGCTTGCGCTTCTCCGGCGGCACGAAGAACATGGGCTCCATCTTGAGGGCCTTGAGCGGCGGCCGCAGCGCCTGGTACAGGTCCAGGGTGCCGCGGGCGGCCGCGGCCGTGGCCGCCGCCGCCGCGGCCAGACGCTTGCCGGCCGCGCGGCCGCGACTCCGCTTCGCCTCCTGCGCCGACTTGCGCGCCTCGCTCGTCCGCTTGAAGTAGCCGTCGCGGCTGACGCTGAGGCGCGGCTTGGGCGGCTTGCGCCGGAAGAAGCCGCGGCTGGGATTCAGCCGCGGAATGGAGAACGAGAAGCCCGAGTCCTTGGACTCGGAGGACACCGTCTTGGTGGAGCCGCTGGCCGGGATGACCACCTCCTCCCGGCGGCTGCACTTCAAGCCGCCCTCCAGCGAGCGGTGGGCCCGGCGCTCCGGCCCCGAGCCCCCGGGCCGAGTGGACACCGGCGGCAGCTCGAGGCTGCGGGGCGTCCGGGAGTTGGTGGGGGGCGGCGGGGGCGGCTGGTCGAGCCACAGGTGGCCCAGGCTGACGTCCTTGGGGGTGAGCGGCAGGTCCGAGTCGAGGGAGGTGGCCGGCGAGGGCCGCGCCGACACGTGGATGCGGTGGCGGTGCGCGGTGACGCGCGGCGACGCCTCCAGAGGGGTGATCTCCACCCTGGAGACCGGCGGGCTGGCCGGGGGCGGCTGCTTCTTCTCGTCCGACTTGAGCAGCCACTGGCCGTAGTCGATGACCAGCTGGTCGTCGGGCGGCAGGGGCGCCTTGCTGGTCGACGGCTGGCTCTGCACCTGCGGCTGGCTCTGATTCTGCTGGTTCTTGGCGTGTCCGCGTTCCAGGTAGTGCCGCTTGATGGAGATCCTGCGGAACGAGTCGCTGCGTTTGAAGGGCGCGTCGCTCTTCTTCTTGCGTCCGCCGCCCATGAAGCGGCGAATCTTGTCGAACATGGCACCGGCCGAACAAATCCTATCACACGAAACAACCAAGAATCACCTCACTGCGGCGGTTCACATGCATCGCGCCCGCTCAGGTCCCCGGCACGGCAGTAACTGAGGGAGAAAGTGAGAGAACCTGGCTGGAGAGGCGAACGAGCGAGCGAGCGAGCGAACTCACTCGCCGCCAGCGCCACCACTCCTCGCCTGCCTGCCTCGCCACGGCCGCACCTCCAGCATCTTCGGCAAAAAACGGCTGGCGCGTTCGGGTGACCAGAGGAATTTCACGACATGCAAAGCGAGTCAGCTCTAGGGGCTTAATTAAATAAGAAAATTTCACCTTTTCAATTCGTACAAAGCGATGATTTTATTGCCTTCCATAAAATTTAAATTAAGGAAGAAAGGCCTTTAATAGCGAAAATAATAACATTTAATTTGTTTTCCTGCTTTTGGAATTGTTTTGCAAAGGAATGTCGCCAATCCCGGTGGATCTAGGTGGAATCCCTGAGGATCTAAGGTGGAATCCCGGTGGATTCAATGTTGATTCTCCCTACAACCCAGTGGATTGGCTCCTGGGGTAGATTTCGGTCTCGCCAAAGTTGTTCCTCCTTGCAGACCAAACAATCGACCATTCACGCAATTTTAATAGCCGTTCGTGTCCTTTTAAAACGCAATAAAAGCCAACGGCTCCTTATTGCCTAATTAATATTCTCAAATTAAATAAGTCACTCTGCGGTGGAAGAAGCGCTTCTCACTATACTCGGGTGCCATCAGTCGTGTTTTACTCTTGAGCAGGGGCCGCCGAGCGCGCATGCAGAGTTGCCATACCACGGAGGGAGCCCGCAGGCATGCCTCACAAGGTCACCACGGCCGGCCGGCCGGCCTGGCGGCCGGTCGGCCGAGCCTCGCCTCAGCCAGGCACCAGGCTCCGCCAGGGAAGCTGTGTGTAAAAATCACCGAGAGGAAATTCCGATCGGCATTTTTCTTTGCAGCGTCGCCGGCCGTCGTCGTGACCGGTGAGGACGGTCGTTGCAAAAATCCAATCCAGCATTGCCAAATTAAAATAAAGCACAATGCCGAGTAGTAGATTTCTGGTGGATGGGCATCAGGCAAACACCTCTCTTTCTCTCTTTTGTTTGCCGTAGATTCGCGTTTGGTGAGTGTGTGTTGTTCCAAGTTCAATGGCAATGAGCGAGCGAAGATGCCGCGCGCGCTGCGGGATCAAAGCACTCTCGCTCGCTGCTCGCAGCATCTCTCCGGTTCGGTCCCGGCGAGACGATAAAATAAAAGCAGCAGCAGCAGCAGCAGCAGCAGAGGCAGGCTCTCCTCGACTCTATAAATTGAGAGGTTCAATAAAACTTGCGGATCCGAAGAAGAAGAAGAAGAAGAAGCAGGAGCCGGCCGAATTTCCAATTACGAGCATCATTTGCATCCGCGTCTGGCCAAAAAGCTATTCTCGAGGATGATGTAACGAAATCCCACACCTGCTGCCTCCTGATTCCGTCCGTCCGACCGCAACCGCTGTCACTGCGCGTGATTAGGGTGCCAGGGGTGCCGGACAAAAAATCGCAGCGAAAGGGGAGGCAGCACGGATTAAACCACAAATTATCCTGCTCTCCGGGCCGAGTCTGCTGACTTTTACTTATTTGAATATATACAGAGTGAGCTGATTGTGAGAAAGCAAAAATAAACGCTTTTTGCATTCAAAAGGCCTGTTCCCACAGTCACGCGCACCCAAAAACAGCATGGCCTATGAATAATTTCTTATTTTTTATGTCTCTATGCACGCAGTTTCTCCTTTCTAAACTAGTCCAAGCCATAAAATAATTTTTTCGAGCAAAATATAAGAGGTAAAATAATTTATTAATTATCATATTTTCCCTTCAACCTTGATTACAGCTTGAATGCATCAGATGATTTTGTTCCTAGAAAGAAACTTTATAATAAAATTTTATTTCACTCAATTAAAATGTAAACCAATTAAAAATTAAAATAAAAACAGAATTAAAACTTGGGGATGTTTGAATTAGAAAAAAAAATAAATCCCTGAATACAGGAAACGTACAGCCAGGGTTGAATTTATTCCAAAAAAATTAAGGAATTTAATAATGAAATAAAATATCTAAATTAATTATTCCACTCGACAAAATTAAACTTGCATTTTTTTAAAAATAATTATCACGTCACTGGTCTAGCAAATAAATAATGCGACGTAGGGATGAATCGATTGGATTCGCATTCGCATAGCAGTAGCAGCCGCCCGCGTCTCAGTGACCTTGTTTCGTCTCTGATCTCGTCGCGAGAGCACTACTTGCTCCTTTTTTGCTCGCTCAGCCGATTGTTTTTGCGGCCGGCCGGCTATCCGGCGACTTGAACGCTGGGTGTGTGTAGTCGGTCCGTGAGGAATCGGCGGCCCATTCAAGCACTTGATTGTGCGCGGATCAGCAGCCCAAGGACACGCGGCAATTGCCAACAACCAGAGCTTGACACTGCAGGAAGAATCAATCTCATCCGAGCGAAGAAAGCGAGCTTTTTTCACAAAAGGGGCCGAGCCGCCGAAAGAATGGCGATGATGGATGACATGAGGCGCGATTAAGGACTCTTTTTTTTAATTAATTTTAGTCAGAATACTATATCACATTTATTGACGATAGGAATTTTCTTACGATTTTTATTTTATATTACACGATTAGAGCAGAATATTTATTTTTATTTGAAGCAATTAAGATTGAAAGACAAGTTTTTAGATATTGCATTTTAATCTGACTAAAATAACTTTTTATTGCAAAGAAATTGAAAAGTTGACAGCTTAATTTTGAATTAAAATAAATTAAAAATTTAAAAAAATGCGCAAAAAGAATCGAGGTTTGGTCAATATTGTGACATAATTGCACTAATTGTGTCTTTTGGATCGTAAAAACAAACTCTTGACACTCGTACGGCAATCCAAAGAGAGCTTTTTGTTTCCCACATTCAGACGCCATCTTGGATCTGCGCAGAGCGAACCAATTTTATCGCACATCTGGACCCCACTGATTCAAATTAAAATAGTTTTAAAATTTTAATCTACAATTTCTTGGAAATTAAAAATCGTTTCAATATTTAATACAAGCGGAAATATTAAATTGGTTGGAAGCAAAAAATAAAGCCCCTCGGGATAGATTTATTTTGCCTCAGGATATTCCACTTCTCGTCATTTGTTTCCTCGACTTGCTTGGTCTGCTGTGCCAATCATTTAACGAGAGCAGCATTTATCTCTGCCGTGTACATATTCTAAAATACGGCGAGCGCGCAGTTAAAATAAATTAACGATAATCCAAACATAATTTACAATAAAAACAACGTGCGCAGTGCAATTACTGCCAGAGTGGAAAATAATGCGCTGCATGACATTCAGTTGATCAATCGCAGCCGACCAACTTATTGTGCAGGAAAATCTAGCACATGCATATTCTCATAATTGTGCATTAAGCCGCGCCGCCGTCGCTGCGCCTAATTGCACGTGGGATCAAGTCGCAGGCGCACGCGAGTAAAAGTAGACTAAATTCCGCTCGGAAAAAGGCCAATTACTTTCTTCCCTCGCAGTCCAGAGTGAAGAGCAATTAATCCGACGCCGACTCAAAATTTAATTGTGCTAAATCCTTCACAGAGAGCAAAAGTTGTGTAATAAATTTTTAGAAATGCACACTTTCAAAGGAAAGAAGTTACACGCTAATATTTTTGTTTCTTAAATTGCTCTCCAAGTTTGAAGCTTGGGAAAAAGGGCGTTCCCTTTTTTTTAATTATTTTGATTGAGAAATCTTGAAATTTTCACCACTTTTGGATCCTGAGAAACTTCAGTTCTCTTTTTAAAATTCGATTTTTCAGGGTGATAGCTCCCTGACGTTACCCTGAGAGTCAAAACACGAAAATTGGTCCAAATTTAAAATGTTTGGTGTCATTTTTAGTCCGATTGTTGTAGAAACTCTCCTAGAACTGCTCAAAAATGGTCCTTTTTTTAACGATTATTTAAAAAAAATTATTAAATTTACTGATCTTCAAAAATCAAAGAGAAATAAATAATTTAATAGGTCAATAGATTAATAAAATTAATTCATTACAATTTTCTCTCTCTTCTAACCCTCTTCTAAATTAAAAAGAAAAATCCAATTTAGTCAAAGATTCGATTAAGTTGTGGCAAAAAAATATTTCCTAACCAATCAGAAAGTCTCACGGCTTAAGAGAAAAATCGATTGGGTCCAAATGATGCGATTGCTGTCGGTAGCGGTGGCGGCAAAGTGGGCGTGAAAATCGCGCACCCGAGGAAACGAATTTCACGCGCCTCGAGGCGACAAAGCGTTCACTTAATAAGTTTGTTGCTTGCTGCAAAAGTGAAAGCATGGGAGAATTCACGCGCCGAAAATCTGGATCATAATATCTCACGGCTGCATGCTCATCCGGATATATTATATCGAAACATCTCATAAAGCAGTCGGGATTTTAGCGGCCTTGTCCCATTAGACATAGTTGCGTGATCGATTAAATTAACTATTAAGCTCACGCACCGATCAAAACGTTTAGGAATGTGGGAAATAATTAATTTCAGGTTGCTTCATCCATACTGAGGCGGCTGGAATGGGATTTTGGGGATTTTTTTTCAAATAAAGCCGAAAAGGGGATATTTTAAAGGGGTTTCTGGTCATAATTAATTTTGTTAAATATATTTAAATCAATCGATCTATTAAAACTGAAAACAAACCCTTGAATATTTTGTAAAATTTATTTTTGAATTGATTTACTCAGATGAAAAGATAAATTATTTTCAATTTCATAAAAAACTGTAAGAAACCAGTTGGGAAGGAACAGCTTGACAAAATTGACAAAATAAATAATTTTTAAAAACAGAAATATTAAATTTTTCGTGGCTTTTATTTTGCAAAAAATTGTATTTAAAAAGAAATCGACAGTTTGCGGTTGAGGACAAGAACGAAGAATGCTAAAAATATATATTTAAACGAGCGTGTCTCTGCACGGCTGCGGCTTTTTCAGGGGCAACAGCACCGTTTTCACGGCTGTGTGCCGAGCTGACTGTTGACCTCTGGCAGCGTTTTGCGGTGACCGCGGTGCCGTCGGTGCCGGCGAGTCGTGCAGAATTATCAACCACGACATTCATGCAACGCTGACTGGGGTCACTCGCGGAGAATGCAGTGCATAACACATACGTGTGTATATTATGCGATCCGCAGCGCGACTCGCTGACTGACTGCCAGCATCCTGTTTCAGAGCGTGTGTGTGTATGTGTATGAGTGCGGTGCCCGCTTTGTTATTGAGCCGCGCGCACTTTTGGAATTTCCTGTCGTGGCGCGGATAATTAATATTTGAGCGACGACGACGACTCCCTGACGCATTAGCTAATTGCATTCCGTCTCGCTAGACAATTCTGGTCATCAGAGTGGTCACATTTTCGATTTTTATGGGTGAAAAAAATTACCCATACGGTCCATTACCGTTAAAAGCTCGCTTCAATGTGGGAAAATTTTAAAATTTCAGGATAAACAACCTTCAGTTGACCTCCGAACCATTTGTTTCTGAATAAATTAATGAATTTAGTCCAGAGCAACTTATTATAACGAAAATTTCTGCAATTTCAAATACAATAAAATAAATGCAAATTCTAACAAAATGTTTGAAACTTAAAAAACTTACAATAATAAACAAAAAATAATTTAAGAAAATAAAATACAACAAAATAATAAGCAAAAATTATAGTTAAATAAAAAATTGCTACTTTTAATAGTTGTTTAAAATCGTGATTTAAATATTTTGCGTCCGACACGCCCATTTAAATCACAAAAAGACAAGATTTGAATTTTTCAGAAAAAAGGACCCTAAAAACGTATATTTTAAAAAATACCAATTTATTAAAAAAAATTAGTTATTTTCATTCTGACTGTCTTGAAGTTAACACACACAAAAATTTTTAATTTATTTTTTATTAATTCCAGCGGGGTCCAGATGTGCGATAAAATTGGAAACTACTGCGCAGTTCCAAGATGGCGTCTGAATGTGGGATACAAAAATCTCTCTTTGGATTGCCGTACGAGTGTCAAGAGTTTGTTTTTACGATCCAAAAGACACAATTAGTTAAGAGTAATGCAAATGACCAAAACTTGCTTCTTTCCGCGCATTTTCACGTGACCGTTTTTTCGCGCCGTACTCCACCGGACGCCATTAATCTGGAATCTAGCCCCCGTTGATTGCGTTTTAAAATCCATAAAAATGCGATCTATTTCACGCGGCGGAGGACCGCATACCTTTTTTTGATTGGCCGGCGGCGGTATACGTTATTGCTGGCCAATCAGATCGTCTGCGGTCATCCGCCGCTTGAAAATAGATCGCTTATAACTCGCCTGAGTTTTGGGAAAAGGTAACTCACGTTTTTAAACCATCATCTGGTTTAAAGTGAACATTAATTTTTTTCAAGTTGAATTGCCAGTCATTTTGAAAATAAATTAGGCGTCGCAATTTCAGTTCAACAAAAAAAAGAGCCATTAAGAAAAGATGGTGGAGCCAGCGGTCCGAAAACAAACTCCCGAGTCAGAGCAACAGCAGGTGCGTTATTGCCTGGAGCAAGATTTTCCGCACCAATGGCCTGCAGCGTGCACCGATTGAATTCGTGGGAATGCGTCGTTTTTTTCCGGCATAGAGACCGCAAGCACGCACAAACAAGCCTTCCTTCTTCCACAATGGCATATGCAAAAAAAAATGAAATAAAGGAAGGACAACTACACATACACAGTTGCTCTGAGCGTTTCTTGTTTGAATAATCGCCGGTGTCGCGCACTAAAAGTGTATTAAAACGGTACCGTGATTACGGCCGGCAGCATAAAGGAGGACGTAATTATTTCCAAATGATAACGCCGCGCGCTGCACCAGCGGGAGAGCAACGGATGCTGCTGCCGCTTTTATTACGCCGCCATTATCGAGCAGGGAGACTAGATTATGGTGCGCGCATCTGGGAAATGCGCTTCGTTTACTTTGCACTCGCGGATGGACGGCGAAATAATGTGTGCTCTGTTTTAGTAGCTCGTCAGGTTGATCGTGCGGAAGTATAGTGGACAAAGCAAAGCGCTTTTATTGCTTTTTTATTCAATCAGGACTTTTATTTCAGAGCGGTTACTCCAGCACTCGCTCGTCTGGAAGAAATTGAGACTTTTTTAGATTAGCTCAAGGCAGGAGGTAATTTCAGACTGCAATCTACTTGAAATTTAAAGAATAAAATAAATAGATAAAATTGATTGCTTAAAGACCCACTGAAACCACATTTTTTTAAAATTCCAAGTAATTATTTCGATTTTAAATTGTTTTGTGACGTGTAAAAAGAGGCGCACAGCAAAACGCTCGTTGCTTTGGCGCGCAAAACGTTTGAATCTTTTGGTCGCTACTGCGCAAGCGTCACAGCTATGCTTCCTGCTTTGCATTGTCAGCTGAGAGAGGTGTGACGTCAGAGGGGCGACGCTTGCGCAGTAGCGACCAAGAGATTCAAATGTTTTTCGCGCCAAAGCAACGAGCGTTTTGCTTTTAGCCTTTTCTCGCACGTCAAAAAACGTTTTTCGACCGGAAAAAATATTTCGACCCTGAAGAATCGATTGGAACAAATAAAAACGTGGTTTCAGTAGGTCTTTAAAATTAATTTGATAAAAAAATCACTCTAAATTCAAGCTCTTTCCTTCAGGTTGCTCAGGAAATCCTTGATGTGCCCTTTATCTCGTTCCTAGCAACCCTGATGGCTCCTGTAATCTGAGGCCTTTTGCAAATCGAACTAATGCAGTGCTCGTCAGGCGCATATAGGAATTTTATAATATTGATCTTCGAGGACTACCCTGACGAGGGTTTGAGTTTTCACTTATTCTGAAAGTCTCTTCTGACCGAGGATTAAGAAACATTGACCAACAAATTAAATTTTTAGGGCCAAATCATCTTTTCTCCAAAGAAATTGTCCCTTTTGTGCCTCCCATCTAGAATTTTAATATGCGGTAAGTAAATAATTTATTAATTTGCTCATTTGAATTGCAAATATTTTTTCTCAAGCCACATTTTCGGAAGGCATTGACGTCAAAAAGGTAGAGAAGCGTGAATTATGAGTGAGAATGAGCCCAAGGTCGTAGGAATTAGTATCATCGCCCTCCGAATTGGGATTATTATTGCCGCCGAGTTTCCCAGCAGCGGATTCCGCCGAAATTGTCTATTGTTTGTATTCTCACAATTGTCACTCTCTAATTGTCATTTTTTCAGATTCCTTTTTTAGCCAATAATTGCGAAATTGGGTCATGCATCTCGGTAAATTAAATCTCGTTGGTTGGTTGGTTTTATTTGGCCAAATGGATTGTAATTTGCAGTTTAGCGGTGTGTGCGACCTAAAAGTGCGAACACGGCGGCTGTGCGGTGTGGGAGTGTGTCAAGCTTGTTTTGTTTTATCAGCGTGCAATTTGCTTTCTCTTCCACTCGCATTCACCCAGATCGAATCAGAATATAGAAGAAGTGCTGCTGAGAAGTGACGACGAGACACAATGCCAAAAGCGGTGTTTTGCTCGCCTGTGCCAAATTTCTTTCCCTCGGCGCCTCGTAAAATGATAAAAAGTGAGTGGCTACGCGAATAAGAATGGGAGCAAAAAGCGTGTTAATGCGTGTGCTCGGCACTTTTTGTCTCCTTTTTAGATTGCGCGTCAAATTAACAAAGTGGAATGGTTTAATTTGGGAAAAATACGAAAAATACCATGTTTTTAATGAAAAATTATTATTTTACTATTTTAAAAAATGTCTACCAATTTTATTTTTCATTTAAACGCTCTAAAGAAGAGATTAAATCCTCATAATTGATTTAAAAAAATGTATCTGCAATTTTTGCAATTAAAAATAAATATATGCAAGATATTTTTATAATTAAAGAGATTTAAAGAGATCTGAACCAATTTAAAAAAATAGATGACTCAAGCAGTTCATAAAAATTGAGAAAATAACCTTAACAATTAATTACAAAACTTCCATTTCAGTTATTATGGATTAAAAAACAAATTTAAAATTTATTTGAGCTGAAAATTTCGAAAAAATCTCAATGATTTTAAAAACAAATGAATTTACGAACAAGGAACTGCTAAAATAACGAGCTTTGCAGATTTTCAGCCTAATTCGCCATTAATTTATCTAAAAATATATAACCAGGTCTACGTCCTTTTTAAGAGAACGCACAAATAAAATTTGACTACGACCGTAAATTCGGCTTAATTAAAAAGCAGCAAAAGTGGAGCGAGCGAACCAACGAACGAAAATAAGCCTTTTAGCGAGAAATGTTTTACGAGGGGAAAAGACGCTCATTCTCAGTCGGTCTGCTCGTGCAGGGGCGTATATATAAAGCGAAAATTACTGTCGCGCTGCAGATAAAGTCTCTGAGAGCAGCGAGAAAAAGAAAAAGCTGCGTGTGCGTTGGCTGCTTTTCCGGCGAGTCGACCGGCCGGCCGAGCCGGCCGACCGGCGAGCGAGAAATATTGAAATAAAGCGAGTTGCGCGTTGCCGCTTTTGGTGTCCGCCCAGGCTGTCCAAATATAGCCTCGTCGAGGTGGGTGTTTCGCCATTGTATAATAAAATGGTCACCAGGCCAATTTCATTCAGGGCATTGTTCTCCTCCCGATTAGCCAATTATTTTGCATGAATTTCTTTTTTAAACGGGTGCGTATTCGTTCGTTCATGATCTAGAACAAAACCACTTTGCGACCTAATCGGCGCCGACAGTAGTGGCGCCTGCTCAATTCCTTTTGTCTGCGTTGCGCTGGTCGAAATTGGACCGGATTATCCGGAATAATTGTTTCATCTGGTAAAAAAGGGCACAATGAATTTAAATTAAAATTGGTATTCTAAACGTATGTATGTGAACTAAAATTAAATAAAAATATATGAGGTCCAAAAATTAACTAGCGCTTTTTATTTAATAAATTAGATAGCGTTTACAAAATATAAATTAATTTATCTCAAAATTTTGTCTTTGAAAATTTTATTTAAATTTTATAATTTTAAATTTGTTTCACCGGGGTCCAGGTTGCGATTTGTGTTGGTTCCCGCCGGTCAGAAGTCAATATGGCGTCGAAATAATTGAGGCAAATCAGGAGACAGTCCAGCGGCCAATCAGAGAAGCGTCAAAAAAGAGGCGTGCCGACCCAATAATTTCATTCCCGCGTATTTTGTTACATTTCCATTAGCCTGATGTGCCATCTAACGGCGGATTCGCCAATTACCGGGCTAATCAGCTCTTAGTAAAGAAATAACAACAAAAATATTAATTGTGCTGAAGTTATTTTAACTATAAATTTTCCAAGCCGCGTAGATCCGGATTTTATTTTCTCAATTTTTCCTTAAAATTAAAATAACCGCTGGCGCCATCCATTAGCAGCTTTTTTAATCTCAAACACCCAATAATTGTAAGAGAAAAAGCCAAAAATCCAAATAATTTAATTTTATGTCGCGTGACTCATCCTTCGATGCATTTATTTTAAGACATTTTTATTTCCAGTCCAAAGGCAAAGGCAGGACGAGAAACAGGCTGCTTGCTTTTTATCATTTTCAAGTTGGACGTGTTTCATCGATTTGCATTTAAACGAGTGTCTCGCGATTAGTCAGTGTTCCGGAAGGCCGATTAATAGGCCCGTGTGTGCTCGCTCGACAGAGGCGACCTTGCTCGCAGTGTATTATTTTTTTCCACTTTTATTTTCAGTGCCGGTGCCGGTGACACCGCGCGGCCCACCATTAGGCCCATAATTCGCCGCCCACTCGCCGGGAGAACCACTTTCGCGGCACCAAGAGTGCGAGCATCCATGTTTCGATGAGACCTTTCGTCGTCTCTTTCGCGTTTGCTCGCTGGCGGACCACTGCCCGCGAATAAATGAACCCGAATTGTTAAATTTAGAGAGAAGAAAAGATTGGAAACTTGATGCTTTTGGGCGGGTTCCATTAAGCTTTAGCAGGGAAAAAAATTTGTTTTTGTGTAGTAATGATCTCCCTTTTAGAGGTTGTTACATAAGAGGGCAAGATTTTTTTTTCTTTACTCAGGAAAATACCCTTCGACAGTTATTCCTGTCAATTTTGGTTCCAAAAAATTTCAAATTGCCGTAATATCTTTAGGATTGCAAAAAGTAAGCGTTTTTTTTATTAATTTTAACCAGTTTCTTGCAGGCAATGTTTGCACCTCAGTTTTAAATAATTTTCAAATTATTTTCTCATGATCTCGACTTGAAAAATTGTTAGAGAGAGACTATAGTTAGAAATTGAGGCAATTTAAATGAAAAAACCTGCACAGTAAAGGAAATTTTGAGCACTCCGACCGCAATGTGGAATAAATTCATTTCTTGCGCAAGAAAAAGGTAAAAATTTCGTCGTGAAATCTTTAATTTTTTTAGTAAACTTTAAATTTTTGGAATATTCTCGGCGAGATTAATCGCATGAAGAGCAATTTTGAGACTCTTCCAAATTTTCCAAAAGAAAAGGAGGAAAATGTAACGAATTGTTGTAGTTTTAATTTTTTTAAAGAAATTTATCATAAAATCAAGCTTTATTTTGGGTATTTAAAAAAGATTTTAATTCACCAGTTGCATAAACCCTAAGTGTTCGAAGCCGCCAACAGATGGCGCCACCGTAGACTTTCGATTTTAAGGCACTTCCGCTGCGATTTTAGACTCAATCTAGCTACTGTGCATTCTTCAATTAATTTGCTATTTTTTGACGTGCTGAAAACCAAAATCGGTTCAGCCAATCGCCGTAGAATCGTGAAAAACTATTTTTTGAAATAAAAAAATCTTTTCAAACGTTTCTACGGCGAATGGCTGAACCAATTTTGGTTTTGAGCACGTCAAAAAAAGCAAATTAATTTAAAAAAAAAATCAAAATAGCTACATTGAGTCTGAAATCGCAGCGGAAATGCCTTAAAACCGCTTAAAACAAAATTTTTAAGAAAGTCTGTGGTTGCGCCATCTGTTGGCGGCTTCAATAAATAAATGTTTATGCAACTAGTGAATTCGAATCAATTTTAAAAATAGCTTTTTCCATTTTTTTTACCAATTTACGTAAGAATTAGCAGTGCTTGACCACAGTTCACAGTCTGGAATTTTTCTTGGATGCTGTTTTTGTTGGAAAATAAAATTAAAATCAAATTTCTAGTTTTTTATTTCCTTTAAAAATCCCCAAGGTGTTGTAATTAATGCATTACGACCAAGGATTTGTCATGGATTTTCACTTTAAAGTGCAACAAAGGCAGCATAAAATTTAGGATCCGTCTCTTTTCTCGTAAATTTCCATCGCTAGACCATGCTTTCGTGGCTCGTCGAGATATAAGTAAAACGGTGTTTGGCTTACGATGGACTTTCTTCTTTTGTCGGAGTAAGTCACGATTTTCAGCGGGCAGACGTAGCTCACCATTTGAAAAGCACAAATAAATAAATTTGAACTTGAATAAGCCGGAAAAAAATAATTTGAACAGACTCTTCACCTATTGTAGTACGGTTAACAGCACTATCATGCTTTTCGAATCCATTTGGATTTTTTTTTATCAATTTAAACAATTATTTTTATCTACAGTGTGAAATATCAAAATCGGAACCAAGAAACTTTAAAAATTTAAGATTTTCCCGAATTTCTAAAATTAAATATTAATTAAATGCATAGTTTTTTAAATTTTTGTTTAGGAAATTGACCAATTTTTATAGGGAATGTATATTTTTCTGTACCACTAATTAAATTATTTCTACTTTAGATATTTTACATACTACAATTTAGAAAGCAGCATTTTTCTAACAATGAAAATATCAAATCCGGAGCGAATGAGTACTAGTTTAAATAGAAACAAATCTTTCTCTCAGCCTTTACGACCTTTCAGGCAAAAAGTAGTCCAAAAATGAAGCTATTATTACGAGTGGCGAGGAAATTTGAATTCCTGCGCGCTCGCTGGCGATAAAATCCAATGACGGAGGGAGTGAGTAAAGCCGGGAATTTATTACGAAGGTGAAAAATGTGTGTCCGCGTCCTTTGTTAATTAATGGCTAGCCGCGGCGTCGAGGACAACAGCGTTATGACAAAAAGGGTCAGTGACTCTCTGGCTCGCGGTGTGTGTGTGTGTGTGTGTGTGTCTCTTCTCTTACGGTCGGTGCTGCGTGCATCTGGTCGCCGCCCCGCCGCCCCGCCACCACGGCCCGAGAGGAAAACCAACGAGAAAGAGCCGGCTTCGCTTTTTCTCTTCTCTCTTTCTTTCGTATTCTTATACTCTCGTTGGTTCGTGTCAGAGAGGACGTGTTGCCGGGGTCATTCGTGATCAAATATATACACTCACTGACTGTGAGGCTGCGCGCGGCTGGACCACGGACGGACGGATTTTCCTCCCGCATAAAATGTATGCACGCTCAAGGAAGAAATGGCTCGTTAGTGCTAGAGAGGAACGAACGGCCTGCCGGCCGCCGAGGACCAATTTCGAAGTTCATTGTTGTTGGTCAAGCGGCGCGGCGCACCTCAGGACGCGGCGTGAACCTGCCGCTCCAAGGTCGCCTCCTTCGCCGAGCGCAAATACGCTCCATTTCACCCGTTTCTTGAACCGAACGCCACGCCACGCCGGGCGACACTACATTCAGGGATTTATTCACGAGGGAAATTTCTTTGTAATTTTTTTGTCAATAAAACGCTGGAAATTAGTTTAACCGATTTTTTCTATAAATGTTACAGATCAGAGGATGATTTTGGTTCATGAAAAGAAAAATCGATAAAATTCACACTGTCAACAAATTAAAAATCAAAGGAACAAAAGTCAAATTGTTTATTTTCACCACCGATTTTCACAGTTTACCCTTAAACGTTTTCTAATAATTTATTGAGCAGTAAAAATTGAATTTTTACAAAAGGAAATTTTCCATTTTTGTCTCGAAAAACTTATTGTTTGTGAAATCGAGCAACAAACTATATTTTTAAAGCGCAAAAATCTAGTCTGGGACAAGCAAAATTTAATTTTCACAATTGACCAGTTGCATAAACCTTTAGTTATTGAAGCCGCCAACAGATGGCGCAACCACAGACTTTTTTAAAAATTTTGTTTTGAGCGGTTTTAAGGCATTTCCGCTGCGATTTCAGAGTCAAGCTAGCTATTTGGCTTTTCTTTAATTAATTTGCTTTTTTTGACGTGCTGAAAACCAAAATCGGTTCAGCCATTCGCCGTAGAAACGTTGGAAAAGATTTTTTTATTTCAAAAAAATAGTTTTTCACGATTCTACGGCGATTGGCTGAACCGATTTTGGTTTTCAGCACGTCAAAAAATAGTAAATTAATTGAAGAATGTACAGTAGCTAGATTGAGTCTGAAATCGCAGCGGAAGTTCCTTAAAATCGAAAGTCTACGGTGGCGCCATCTGTTGGCGGCTTCGAACACTTAGGGTTTATGCAACTGGTGAATTTTCCGCAAAAATAAATGGCTTAACCAGTGTTTTTATTCTTGTCGTTGTGATCTGTCCAATGGAATGTGATTAATGAGGAAAATTCCAATCTGTCAAAATAAATCGTGACTTTGAATAGGGAAACAGAGCCAATCGCTTAACGAGCTTGTTAAATTTGGAGACAATTTTGTTAAGAAATCTGAAATTTGGAAATATTTGAGCTAATTCTCAATATTTAGATAATTTTTAGTTTAAATTTTAAATTTTGTTTCTTGCAAAATTTAGAGTTAAATTTATTATGATTTTTTTCACTGCTTTTAAAGGTGTCATTTGGAAACTCTCTTAATTTTCTGTCTTAACTCTGTTAAGTCAAGCACAATCATAGACAAATTCATACAAAATAAATAAATAAAATGGAAAAATTGTCATATGAACCTTTACAAATACAGATCATGAAAAAAAAAGTTTTTTTAATTTAAAAATGAAACAAAAATTTGTGCGGATTTTAATTATTTTTCCCAAGGCTAAAATTGCAAATCAATATGACGATTGTTTCTATTTTTATTAATTTCTTTAGTCTTTTAGCCTGTTTTATCTTTCCTTCTAACCAGGGTTCGCAAAAACCCGCATTATTCCGGAAATTGCAAAAAACTGCTTTTTATGGGTTTTTCTGCAATTTTACGCATTTTTCCGTAAAATGTGCATTTTAATTAAAGATTAAAATTCTTATTATGGATGAACAAAAATGGAGGGAATTTTGAAAATCAGTAGAAACACCACTGGTGTCACCAAAAGACCAAAAATTCTAACTCTAATCGTAATTTTCCAAAATTTCTGATTTTTTGGGTGCAAAATGTGACTTTTTTGGAGTTAAATGAGGAATTTTCCAGCTGATATTTAGCGCATAGCAAAATTAGCGAAAAGAAAAACACGATAAAAATTCAAAACATTATATAGGATCTCTCCTCACTCAGCAAAAACAAATTTTTCCAATACAATATGTACACGCCAAAAAAACCAGGGTTGTCAACCTGCTGCGGACGGGCCTGATAGCATTTTTTCTCCTTGAATGATTTACATCTGTAATTACGAGTCAAGAAAGGCTGTTGCACACAAAAACAAAGCTCGGGCAGCACGCACGCCGCCGAAAATATATTATAAGCAAGCAGGATCTGAACACGCGAGCGGCCGTAAAAGTCAATTCGGCCACAACGCTCGCTGTAGGTGCAAAATTTATTTTCGCGGCGAGCAAAGGGCGCACTTGCCCGGCTTCCATTGTGTCCCCCGTCTCTCTTCTGGCGCTTAATTGAACACACATACATACACACACACACACACACACGGGTGACGTCAGCGCGTGCGAGAGCTAGAGAGACACGGCACGTCTCGTTGTCTTTGCCTGCTTAGCCTTTTTTTCCCTCTCTCGCGCTCTCTCGCTCTCTCCCAGCAGCCGCCGACGCCGCCTCGTATATACACTTTGTTGCACGACGAGAGCATATCGATTCTAATTAATACAAAGGTCTGTCTGCCTCTGTGTGTGGCAACGCGAGTAGCGACTCCGCCAGCAAACAAACAAACAAACGGTGCAGGAAAAGAGACAACACGCATAGTCAGCCGTCTGCCACTGCCACTGGCAAACTCTGCGGCCTTCGCTCATCCCTTTTTCCTTATTTAATTCTATAGATAAATATTTTTTACTGTGGAGATCTTGACAAGTTTTATTTATAAATGTAATTCAATTGGTTAAATATTTTGACTCAAAAATTTATAAAAATATATAGACAGAAAACCCAAAAATTCAATCCATTCATGAAATACAAGCAATTTTCTGAGAAAGCTTAATTATCATACAAAAATCAATTTTTAAATTAAATTACTAAAATTACGTAATTCATTGATTTTAATTTTAAAAAATAAATAAAACGTTAACACTAACCGACCAATTTTTTCATATTTTTCTGACCAAAAGTGCCCCAAAATCCAATTTCCCGAATTTTGCCAATTACGCCCTCTTTTTAGCAAAGGAAATTATTTGCTTCCGGGGTGAGAAAAATTATGAAAACTTAATAGTGAGAAGATAAAAAATAGTTCTTTTGAGTCTTGAAAGCTATTTTTTATTTTTACAAAAATTCCAGATTTTCGAAAGGGGTGTGTGTTTGGCCTGATTAAAATTCACCAGTTGACAGTAGCGTCAAAAACTGACTAAATTCAGAAAGCTGATTAAATTTCCGGTTTTTTCCTATTGATCAAATTTTTCTCAAATTTACTATTTTCGCACAAAATTTAAACTTTAAGACTGATGTAAATAATGTTTTCTTGTCTGTTTGTATTGAAGAAAAATTAATTATTGTTTTTAGGCAGAAATTCCATTGTAGAGCACTCTCATTTTATTCACAAAGTAACATTTATTTCTAACAATGAGAAAATAAAATGACACGAGTCTGCGTGGGGCATCGTTGGCCTTGTCTCATCTTTTCAATTCGCCAATTAAAAGTTGTCCGTATATGCATTAATAATTTTATTTTATATCACCGCCGCTCTAGCTGCACGTGGCAAAGTTTAATTAAATTTTCATACTGCGACCTTGGCTCTCGAAAAACTGACTGATTGGATGAGTTTGGGACTTTCCGCTCTTGCTGCTGATTGGATTTGCTTTCATCAGCGCAGCAGGTGAATTCGCGAAAAGTTTGGTTGGACGCCCCTCGTGTTGATTTAGCCCAACAATGGCTCGTGTGCCGCTGAAAAGTTTCCACTCTGTTTATTCAGCCGTTAATGTGCCTCCGCTACTTGACGACTTTTGTTTCACAAACAAAAGTTTTAATTGTTCCCCAAAGCCAATTACTCTGTTGCGGAATTCCTCAAAATTATTGTTTCACACTCGGAAAATAAAGAGACTTTTCATAAAGGTGGTAATGCCGTTATTCCAGCAAGGAAATGCCGAGAGCATGGTGTTCAAAGATCGAAGATTCAAGTGTTATAAAATCAAAAGAAAAAATTTAAATTTAATTAATTTCTGAGAAGTGATTTAAGTTAAACAAGGAACGGGTGTGAAATTAATTTTGTTTATGTAAGGGCAGGAGAAACCAGCAATGCCTCGATTTTTTTAGTATAATTTCCCAGTGGATAAACAATCTTTCCGTTACGCCCCCTTCAGTCTTCAGCCACACCCCCTTCTACGCTTCAACCATTGAAACCTTCGGAGGAAAATCTGAATAATAAATACTAATTAAAAAAAATTAACTGGTTAGAAACCTAATAATAAACCTCTAACAATGGCGAGCTCAAGTTAGTTATTGTTGCCTGCAGAGTACTTTAATCCTCTTTAAGCGTGAGTCGAGGTCTTTTGCAGTGCTCTCGCATGTCCCTTTCCTTTCTACGGCCGCGCATTGCGGCCCACGCGGCAATAATAATAAACTGCCAGCCAGCCAGCCAGCCAGGCAGGCCGTACGTATGCATGTAGAGAGCGCAGCTACAAGAAAGCAGAGAGGTGATGTCCGTGTGCCGCGTCTCTCCCTCAGTGCTCAGTGCTCAGTGCACTGCATATACATACCATCTCGCAACTCAAAAGTTGGGTTTGCTGCCGCTCATGGCTGACGTAACATCGAAAAGCGAAGAGCTGTAACTCTCGCTTCTCGCGCGATTAATTGTATTATATTATATTCGCCTCTACGCACCATTGATGACTGCCTCCATTCACGCCGCAGACACTCGAGAGTTAAATTGGGATCGGATGCGAGAGAAACTAGTTTTGCGTCCAATTAAAATTTCGCCTGCCAGACGAATAATAATCGTCCAATGGAGACATTAATTGCCACAACTCGCAAATGTCTCTCTTCTCGCACTTGATTTCCCTCTGGCGTTGTCGCTGCGATTGCGATTGCGATTACCATCTCCGCGCAAGCAGAGAGAGAGAGAGAACAATAAAAATCAGAAACTAACATGTTTCCTGTTTTATTGCGCGCGAATAAAAGTAATCTACCCGACATTCCAACTGCGAATTAAATAATAAAAGTCGACGATGAAGCGCAAAAGGAGATTTGAAGAACAATTAATTGCTGCTGAGTCTTTTGAAATGGATCTGCTTCTTGTTGGTGCTTATAGTAGAATGATTCAGGGCAACAATTGAAAATTATTTGAATTGTTGGATGCCATAAACAATTTGTTCAACAATTTGCAATAATAAAAAAGGACCTTCCTACAATAAAAATTCAAATTTTGCCGATTTTCTCCAAAATGTAGAGTGGTTGAACATATTTTCTTGGCATATTCCGATTCCTCTCGTCGAGATCTGTCCAACGGTGTATGCCACTTATTGGGGAAACTCTTTCTTTTGAAATTAAATCGGATTTCAAATAAGGAGACAGCCCTTACCATTTTGAAAAGCGCGCTAACTTTCCAGCCAATTTTCTCAAAAAATTACAATTTAGGCTTTAACTGAATATCCTAAGGGACGAGTTTATGCATTGGCAACAAGCATTTTCTAGGCTTTTGCAGCAACATTCCTCTTTAAGCTTTAAGTGATGAAAATTAAATTAGAAAATACGCTTTTCGCTGCTTCAGCCCTGTACCTGCTCAATCTAAAACCGTAGAATTTACTGCAGATGATTCTGAATCAAATTCAAGTATCACAACTGCCTACAAATCCTTTAAGAAACGGTCCTGATTTCTTCAGCAGTATTTACGAGTTAAAAAAATTGTTCCCACGTCAAATTCGGCATGACGCCCACTTGGGTGCAAAACTGTCTTTTTCCAGACAGTGCATTGCATGCTCTCTTGGATGATTTCTTTTTTGCGGGGCGCGTGCTGCAAAGCGAACTCTGGCCGTACGGCTGCTGTCAGAGGAGCACGCGACCGACATCGCTCACCATTCTCACGAAAAGCAGCGAGCGCAATTTCTTCTGGCGTGGATCAGTGGTGTGCGCGGCGGAATTCGTTCGATCATGCCTCAGACAAACGGCTTCTGGTGAGAATTCACCCGGCTGCGGTGTGCATAGATGGATTCGCAACAACTCACTGCGCAACTGTGCATACACAGACAATGGCACACACACACACACACACTACACACACTCTCGGTACATTGAGGTTACCGTTTTGAAATCGAGGAACTGACAATGGCTTTTACTTTTATTGCTCCTGGAATTTGTCTGCAATTGCGAGATGATCAAATCGGATAAAGTTGGATCAATTTGTTTTGTTGAGATGGTTTGAGAATTGATTGTAAAATGTTAAGAAAATGAATTTAAATCGATTAAATAAATTTAAAAATAAATAAATGAATTCTTCTCGTATCTTTAACTTAATTTTGGGTAATTTGATTTTACCCGAAAAAATTTTAAAATGTTTAACGGTCAGTTGAAATTTTCAGACGAATTTTGTGCGAAATGAAGTAAATTCGAGAAATATTTTCTAAATAGGAAAAAAACTGGAAATTTAATCAGCTTTCTGAATTTAAGCAATTTTTGACGCTACTATCAACTGCTGAATTTTAATCAGGCCAAACACAGACCCCTTTCGAAAATCTGAAATTTTGTAAAAATAAAAAATACCTTTCAAGACTCAAAAGAACTATTTTTTATCTTCTCAAAATTAAATTTTCATAATTTTTCACACCCCAGAAGCAATTAATTTCCTTTGCTCAAAAAAGAGGGCGTAACCGTAAAATAAAAAATGCATTTTGGGGCCTTTTTGGTCAAAAATGGTCAATTAGGCTTAACTTTTCCTTTAATATCAATTTTTTAAAATACAATAATCCCTACCATTCCAATTTAAAGCAATCAGGGTGCTCAAGAAACACCCTACAACTCAAATTTTCTCGTAAATTAAATTTTAATTCAATAAATTGAGTGGGTATGCAACCTGCGGTGGCTGCGAGTGGCGCAGGTTGCCTAGCCACTGGTGCGGCAGGCGCTTTATTCGTCTCTCGGAGCAGCAGCTCACGCCATCTGCCGGCTGGCGGTCGAACCGCGTAAACGATCGCTGCTGCTATGCTCTCCGTTTTAGTGCTAATTCGCCACATTGCGCAAAATTCCGCCGTTTTCATTGCGCTGGCGGCCACTTATGTGCCGCGCTGGCTGGAATGTCGGTGTAAAAATGATTATGACTGGTTGCCGACGGCCACTCGCTCTGCTCTTGCAGCAACAAAATAATAATTAGCGGAACGCGAGGTTCAATGACAACAACTCGTATAAAATAAAATCGTTTTTCATTCGGAGAAGTGACACGAGTTTTATTCAAACATTTGACCAGAGGTTTTTATTAGGGATCACGCCTTAAATACAAATATAAAAATTCCCCCTCCCGAAAGGCAAACAGTGTCCACTTTGTGGATTATTGTTTTCCTTTCCTCCTAGAGGACAGAGAAAATCATTATTTTCTATCGAGAATGTTCAGGTGTGTGATGTGAGTGATCTCACAGGTGCAGGCAGCATGACTCATTCCTCATTCGCTGCCTCTCGCGCAGCAAATTCATTTACAGCCGACGGACGAGCAAGCAAGAAGATGCAAACTATTGTGAGCCCAGCACAGGAGGAAAAAAGTCATTGTCAGCCCTTTTTGCTTCTTGCCAGAGTGGAATATTCACAGCAACGGGTGAATGAACGCAGTGTTCGTGAAATTTTCCTCAGCTTGCACTTGACTACAGCTTTTTTAAATAAATAAATTGTTAAATAAAATATTAGCAGCAAGGAAAACGGTAAAAATATTTCCCCAAATTTACCAAGAATAAAATTTATTGCAATTTTTAAGCTTAAATGTTCATCATGAAGTCAGTTTAAACTAAATTTGTTTAATCATTTAGATTCGATTTGAAAGCATAATTTAAATCAATAAAAATACCCTAAAGTCGGGTATTTTTAAATAAATGTTCGGGTAAATAAAATTTCAATAAATTAAAATAAAAATATCTCAACAATTTTAAAACATTTAAATTGCTTACTTCACTTTTAGAATTAGTTTATCGTCTTAGATGGGCGCCAAAACACAAAATGAAAATAATAGAGAAGAATTTTATTATTATTTCCGTCACGATTTTCTTCGCAAAATAAGAATTTCAAGCCAGCTCGAGACTGTGCGAAAAAAAATCCGACGAAAAGTTGGCGTGAATGTCTTTCAGGCGCGAATCAATCCGAAGACGCGACGTAATGATCTGGGTGTCTCGAAACAAAAGCTTTTGAGCAAATGAAGAAAAAAGAGGCTCGTGAGTTATTTTGTAACTTTCGTTCTTCTCTCGTCGATCCGTCGATCCGGCTCGACAAACAAAAGCCATAGAGTGAGTGCTGCTTCTCGCTCAGTCGTCGCTCTTTTCGATTCTTGGTTTTTTTTCGTTCTTACCTCGCGCGCTTGTCACCCCCCGCCGGTGAAAGGTGACGCCAACGCCGGCACGAGGGAGGAAATAATGTTTCTTTCGCAACGCATCATCTTTGCTTACCTAGAACAGACAAGAAAAATGGAGATTATTAAACGTGAACAAGACTCGTGCATTAAATTGACAAAAGATAAAGTTTTTTTCGACAAGGGAGGAAAAATTGTTGGAAAAAATGGTGTTTCTGTTTTAAAAAACAAAAATAATAATTTAATTTGGAACAATATTTACGGCTCTAGACCGTTTAAAGAGTAGCTGGGAAATTTTAAAATGTGTTAATTTGGTGTCTTAAAATGTAAAATACACCATTTGACCATAAAATGATAGTTTCCTTCCCTTTAAAGACAAAAACTCCCCTTTTTGAGTGGTCAGCGAGTTAATAAGTGTCAAAAAGCGATCTATTTTCGCTCGGCGGAGGACCGCGGACGTTCTGATTGGCCAACAATTGCGTATACCACCGCCGCCCAATCAGAACCTCTGCAGTTTTCCTACGCATATAAAAATAGATCCACTTTTCTACAATTTTTAACCTTGATTTTAATTTAACCTTTTTATTCCTGGTAAAATTAACAGAAAAAAATCTAAAATCCCATAAATTCCAGTCATTTTAACCTTACTAACTACTAAACTTAATTGAATGAAATAAATTGGAGCTGTTTATAATTATTTGGGCATGAGCACGTGCTTGCTGCGATTCGGACGAACAATGCACTGTGGGCCAAAGAACGCAAGCCGAGCAGAACCGCATGAAATATTAATGAGCCGCGTGCGAATCCGCACGAATTAAAGATGCAAAGCGACCTTTTCCGTTTCTGCCCGCGTGCTTTTTTACACCAACTTTCGGCATTGACCGTGAAGTCGGTTGCGGTGATTCACGCAACGGACGCCGAAAGAGATTATTTATCTGCTGCGGCTGCACGAGCTAGGGTCCCTCTCGAGCCTAACGAGGACTTCCGCAATCGCGGCCCCGTCGTCGCTGTGAAAATTATATCATTTCCACTCTCGCTCCGTGTGTGTATTGCCGGAAAATCTGCCACTTTAATCCGGCCCAATTTATCGCGGTCGCAGTAAACAACAAGAGAGCTTTGCGCAAAATTATGCGCGCTGATAAATTTGGAAAATTCTGCTTTTAATCCCGGACGACGACGGTATTTGTGTGCCACTGCGGTCGCATTTCCAGCTCGAATTCTTGCTGCAAACGTCCGGCAATCCGCAACAAGTTGGCCAGCTAGAATGCAAATTCCGTGGTCTAGTAAACTAAACTGTCCTTGTCCGAGAGCTGGGTCACAGAGGCATATAATATATTCCACTCGGTTACGGCCACACTATGCACTAGAATTGTTGTGGAAAGCTTTGAAGAGCAACTATTATGATATTTTAGTCTCAAAGACACTTGATATTTCCTTAAGAACAAAAAATAGAAAAAAATAAAGCAATCTATTATTTACGGCTCTGGAAAAATAACGAAAAGTGGCTCTGGGACCGATTTCAGGGTAGCATACCCTGAAAAAGGTCGCCGGAGTAAGTCAGATGATAGGGCTTGGGAAGACCTTTCGTTTAAGGCTTTGTGACTTAAAATCCATCAATCCATCGAATTATTATAAATTATTTTCGAAAATTTTGAGCTTTTGTGAAATTCGGACAGTCAAAAAATTGAAATAATTCGAAAAATGGTCCGATTTTGAAAAACTAAACACGGAAGTTCGTGCCTCACCGAGAGGCATCGACTGGTGCATAAATCATCGCCGTAGGGCCCACAGGGCCGAAACTGGGCCCCGAAAGCCGCAATTTTGTAATGTCCAATTCACGTTTTTCACATTAAAAAATAATAACTCGGCTCCTATGGGTCGTACAGTCAAAAACGAATGTTTTTTGGACTCGTGGTAAAATTCTGCGTTGATTGGACCCAGAAGCGGGACCCGTGTGCGAAACGTCCCCGAAATCTACACAAAAAGCCCCTTTTAAATAATTTTTTTATTAATTCCCCTAAGGGCCGGAATTTCTACAGTTTACTTTATCTGTTTATAATTAACTTTTTAGCAAAATACAGGTCTCTTTAATGAGCACAGATAAAAAAAACTCCGATCGCTATAAACTTGGTTTATTTAATAAACAACATAAAACCGTTGCCTGTTAGCTCCACTTGGTTCAAATTTAGAGTTAGTTGTTGACGTCGAATGAGATGAGCCTGAAACCTGCTGGAAGTGATCGAACACAAACAATCCCACAGCTGAGTGAGTTGAATATGCGTGCGTCTATTTTTATTGATGGCTATTTTCTAATAGAAAATCTATTAAGGACAAGCACAAAAAAAATCGTCGCCTCGAACCAAATTTGTACCGATTTTATAGGTTTATAAGTGGGGCGAGACATCCTCCAGCGTGTCTGATCAATTCCAAGCATGTTCAAACGACACAAGGTCTTTGTTAGAGATTTAAATTATCATAATTTATTTTGCTTTTACCACTGCGCGGAGCTATCTATTTTAACTCTGCTTTCCCGGCGTGTTGTCGAAGTCTTAAAATCAAATTAGGGAACACGACACGCGCGCTTGGTGTTTATTTAAAATTCTAATTCCAGGCAGATCCCGACGCAAACTCGTCCCGCGTGGCGAGCTAATTGCCTGAAAGGCCCGTGGCTGTGTCTGTGTGTGTGTGTGATTATTTTGTTTACCAATCACGAGCGCCGCGCGCGGAATTTATATTGCGTTCGGGCGCGACGTGCGCGAGCGAAATTGACCGATCGATACTTATTGACGCCGAAAGTTGGCGCGTTGGCTAATCGGATTAGCAGAAGAGAGGCTGCGAAATCGGCGCCGCGTTTGCCGATCCCGCGCGTACAGCCCCCAATCCGCCGATTGTTTAATTTGCCGTGCGCCGCCCTGTGCAGGCAGGTGAAAAATTGCGCCCCTCCCGAAAATTGCAAGCTCTCCCCCGGTGGAAGCTGTGGAATCTGCACCTGATTGCTGCGAAAACTGGGATGTGTTATTAAATTCTGTGCGGCGGAGAATGGCGAAGGAATCTAATCCAATAATGCAAAGGGAATAAATTAATTTATTCTGTTTGTCATGAAATGCAACAATTCATGTGGAAATCGAAATTTGTAACATATTTGACAGGGTTGCTTTTGTTTACCACCCAGTTTTTACCAATTTCTTGCGCTAGAAATGAAAGAAATGAATTTATTCAATATTTACCCTGTGAAAATCTAAAATTTGCCGTCGGAAGTGGTCGAAATTTCCTCTACTGTGCAGATTTTTCCTTTTAAACTTCCGTTTGCTGCATCCAAAAATTTATCTCTGACATTTTTCAAGTCGAGTTCAAGAGCAAATAATTAGAAAATTATTTAAAATTGAGGTGCAAACATTGCCTGACAGGCACTGGTGAAAATCGAAAGAAAAACGGGGTTTGCCACTGCACTGCTTATAAAAAAAAATCGTGTTTTTTGCAACCTTAATAATTTATTGATCCTTAAGAAAAAAAGACACAGGGAGGATTTTGGCTTATTTAATTAAAAATTAATTCAATTTCCTCCAGTTTTTATATTTTATTTCACTTTTTTTTTAGAAATTCCTCTTTGAAACGTGCACGGATTTTTTTGATGTTTCCTAAATTTTTTAAAAAACATTTAAAAACTGCAGGTTATTCCTTAAGATTTATATTATCTTGCACTACATTCTCTCACAGAGTAGATTTTAAGATGAAAATATCATTTATGAAGCTCGAAATCACTGTTAAATGTCCTAAAATTCAAGCGTGTGATGCCCTTAAAAGCAATAAATGCATCCAACAAATAAATCATTATGGTTTTTCATCGTCATTTCTGATTGTTGAAGCCAAATTAACAAATTTTTACAGTCCAGCGGTGAGGATCCATCACGTCGTGCAGTTTTTAAGGCGCCACCATCGAAAACAATATGAAATTTGGCCCTTCCACAAGGTCTTTAGTTCCATGCGAGTTTTCATTTTATTATGTTACGATTCATCTATTTTTGAGTCATGTTCCTTCTAATTGCCTTTCCCTCCATCAATTCCAAATCACCAATAAATAAAAACAAGGGTTGTTCAGCCCAAATTGCATTTGACACAAGTGAAAAAGTATCAAAGAGCGGCAAAACCACGAGTGCAAACAAACAGACACGCGCTGGTGTAATGTCCTGCTGCTTGTCGAGCGCAAAAATAAATAAATTACTCCTCTCATTCCGGGAAGAGTCATTAGCGCGCCAGTTAAAAACATCCACTGGGCATTTTTACCAAAATAAAAAAGCCCTTGCACGTTTAATTTATTATTTGCCGCACGTGCACGGGCCTACAATTTGCATTTTGGCCGGCTAATTGTGCGTGTCAGCGGCCGTAAATAGTGGCGAATTCCATATCGTGCGGCGGTGGCGGCGGCTCTCGACTCGAGAGGCTGCCGAGTGAGATGCTCTTCAAATAATATGCGGTCTGACTGCCGGATTGTTCTTTGCCCACGCGATCTTTGGCCCTTTGAATCGGCTGCTGCTGCGGCTCAGATTTATATCCATCCTCACTGCCAGCCAGCCTTTTCAAGGAGCAAAAGGGGAGGCAGTCGAGTGGCTGATTCGAAAGCGATCCAGCCAGCCACCCTTGCGGGGATTCGGTGCCTTTTTCTCCGTCCGCCCGCCACCACTTTCAAACGAAAACTGAAGCCGGCCAAGTTTCCGCAAGTGCCAATAGTCGATCTCGATAGACTTTTACGGCACATTTTCTGCGGCTTCTGTTCGCAGCTTTTCTTTATCATGTCCGTATTACTCGATGAACATGACAAATGCGATTAGCTTTTTATTGCCTTTACAATATTTGCTGTTGACAATAGATAACTTTTAAAAGAGAGGAAGCCTTATTAAAGCATCAGTCTGTAATGAATTTCAGATTTTCCCCCAGGGGCAAACGTAAAATGAAATTTACTTGGAAAATTTAGCATGAAAATAGCTTCAGCACAATGAATATTTTGTTGTTATTTCTTTAGTAACAGCTGATTAGCCCGGTAATTGGCGATTCGACCGTTAGATGACACATCAGGTTGATGTAAATGTAACAAAATACGCGGGAATTAAATTATTAGGTTGGCACGCCTCTTTTTCGACGCTTCTCATTGGCCGCTGGACTGTCTCCTGATTGGCCTCCATTATTTCGACGCCATATTGACTTCTGACCGGCGGGAAACAACGCAGAGATCGCAACCAGGTCCCCGGTGGGAATTACGACTGCGCAGAAGGTTTTAATTTTGTTCACGCATGCGCAGTGATGAGTTTCAGCCTCCCTGTCAAATTAAGAAGCAATTTGAACATACTGCGCATGCTTAAGATGCGCACAAGTTTACTGCGCAGCTTCAACACAGATCGCAACCCAGACCCCGGTGAGATTTTTAAAGTTGGCAAGGCATTTTTTTGTAATTTTCTGATCGTGACCAGCATGACATTTTTGTGATTTTTCATTTGTTTTGATTGAATCAGTTGATTCTTAACGTTGTTATTAATTATTTTAAAACGCTCTTAACTTGAAGGGAGAGAGAAAAATGAACCTACAAATACATTTTGGCAATTAATAAAGGAATTGATAGGAATATAAGTTGGTTAGAAGGCAACAATGAGAAACCAAACTCAATACTTGTGCAAATGATTAATGAACACCCTTTGCGACCAGATTATCTGTAAAATCACACAAATTGGTCAGCCAGAAGAAAGTCATTTATCTTGGAAATGTGAAAGACCGTTACAAAACGTCAAACGACAATTTCCCAGCAAACATCCCTTAAGAAAGGACAGCAGGACTTTTACTCATTTTGTATTTTTAACATGGAAATAAAGAAAAACTGTACATTTCAGAGAAACGAATCGGACGCTCACATCTGGTTGCTTGTATGAACAACAAGTGTACAACTCCTTCAAAGCTGGAAAGTATTTTGAAAAGATTGCTGTTTTTAAAATGTTCAAGCGGCTTTCTTAGGCGTAAATTGGCGTTTCAGGCTGAGAAAATATTTTTTTCAGAGATAAGAAAAGTTAAACAAAATGATTAGTCGAGTTGAAGAATGTGCGTGCACAACTTGCGGCATTTTGCATTTTGCAACAAGCATTTCCCAATGAACATAACAAGCAAAGTGCGGTTTTATATAGCCTAGATCTAGTTATGAAACACTGATTTGCATCATAATTAACAACTCGTTGACGGTCACACCACCAATAATTCAATTCTCACGCACGCACCGCCAACAGCTTATCCGAATCACTCGTCAAACACGATCATAGACAAAAAGGGGAATTTGTATTCCGCGTGGGCAAACCTCGAGTATATCATCTTCTTTTGCAAATCGATTTATTGCCGACGTTACTTTATCATCGTCGTGTTCGGCAACAACAAGGTTATCTCCGCGTGGCGAGTGTAATAAAGTTTGACGGAAAATCGATGCGGCTGTGTTCTTTTTACATGTGTATTCACAAGAAAGAACCACTCTCGCTTTCCTTTCCGCTTTGCAGCTGCAGAGCTGAGAATCAGCCCGTAAAACAAGTAGCAGTTTTGCATTTCGCTGCTCCTTCGCCGCCGCCGCCGCGTGAGAAAGTGAAAAAAAAATTCACGCGCGCACGTGACGTTTTTTCCGTCGGCACACATAATCTCTTTCCACTTTGCTACCTGCGTCCAATTAGCAACGAGCACGCTCTGTTGCCGAGCCGAGCGGGGTGCTTTTCAAAAGTGAATTTTCTTCCCCCAGCAACACCCCGACCGAAAAGAGCTTGCTTTTTATTTTCGCGACCCTCGGCAAGCCCGTGTTGCAACTCAGTCAAATCCGCACGCGAAAAAGAAACACAAGACCCCGAATTGAGCAAAAGGGGATGTCGTCCGTCGAGCAGAGGAAGATAAGACAGTATGCCACGGCCGGGCGATAATGGCGGGCGACACGTCGAATCAAAGGGAGCTGCGCTGATAAAATGGAGATTGATGATGCGGGACTGTTCTCTCTCTCTAGCACCCGCCGAGCCAGCCGAGTTGATTGCGTCGAGAGCAGCCTGGCTGCTGCCCTCGAACAGACAAATTTGTCCGCACTAAGCCGCGGCCGAATTTACTGCTTTCCCAACAGGCACGACAGCCAGCGAGCGAGCGAGCAAGCGGACTGAGCGGAAGCGTCAAAGCCAGGCTCGTCTCGCACCCTAAAGGGGATGATTTCAATTGCTTCAATTTTCTCTGATGATTGTGATCTGATTTTAGAAAAATCTGAAATGTCTCTTAACTAATTTACACGTATTTTTTTAAGTCAAATAATGCCAGCCTTTAAAAAATAAACTAAATATTCCTAGGAGACCCCTAAATGATGGAATTTTCACCAAACAGTAAATGAATCAAATTATTTGGACAGGTCTTAGCGTAAAAACTGCTTGTTGGAGTTAAATTATCGGAGATTACCAACAGAAAGAGGATTGAAATTGCAAAATCCTTGTTGCAAATGCATGAACTCATCCCTTAGAATTTTTTTCAAACCAAAATTGACCTAAGTAGGATTGTTAATTTGTCAGAAAAGTGGCTACAAAGTTAGCACTGTCTCCTTACTTGAAATCCTATTTTATTTCACAACAAAGAGGTTCCCTAAAACGCTGTTGGACAGATCTCGACGAGAGGAATCGAAATCTGCCAAGAAAATGTGGTCAAGCGCTGGAAAATTTGGAGAAAATTTAGAACAAATTGTTTATCGATCAACTGTTTATTGCATCCAACAATTCAAAAACTTTTCAATTGTCGCCCTGTATCGATCCACATTAAGCAATTTGTAGTACGAATATTGCATAATTTGCGTCAGCTCTTCCGCACGCCGCACGCCCACCAAAAGCAATTATTCGGCCTCGCCTAGGCCTGCGAGTCAGTATGTCGTCGACTCTCGGTCTCGGCTTGCATACAGCGTGGCAGTTTAATTAAAAAGAGCCGGCACGTCGCTCATTTTTCTTCTAAAAACACGGCGCGCAAAAATGATACCCCCCTTGGTGCTTGGCAACTTCTTGAGCCGAGCAGAGAAAGAGCGGACTTAGTGTGCCCGCTCAAATTTGCTGCGAGTGCATCATTCTCGAGTATCTTCATCATTTCTGCACATCAAAAAGCAGCTCGGGATTTTACCGCCGGCTGTGGTGTCTCATCATCACTGTTTTGCACCGCTATGGGCTGTAAATGTGTAAAAATAGCGAGTCGAAAAAAAGAGAGAAATATAAGACTTCTGCTGCTGAGCAAATCCTTTTTGCCTTTCTTTAAATGAGTTTCTCAGGAAGTCGGAATTAATTCAGCATGGCGCGGCAGATTTTTCGAGAATTGTTGAACGGTCAGGAGTGAGAATACTGAATTAATATCAGCAAGGAAGAGACTCCCGCCAAATCCTCTCAATATCAACTGTTGAAAATGAATTATAATTAAAAGGAAAGACAATCAGAGAAAGGAACGGCTCTCTGATTGGCTTTTGGCTCAGCGATAGCAGCGCCAGCCAGTGCAATTTAGACTGATGGCCTTGTCACTTGACTCGCTTAGTTGCGATTGCTGTCACTGTGGTGCTGCCGTCTTGATCTAGCTGTGAGCCAATCAGGGGACAGAAGTACGGCGGGAAAATTTCAAACGTAAAATAAAATTGGCTTGGAAAATTCGTTATGAAAATACCGTCGAAACAATGAATTTTTTGTTTTTATTTATTTACTAACAGCTGATTAGCCCGGTAATTGGCGAATCGACCGTTAGATGGCACAACAGGCCAATGGAAATGTAACAAAATACGCGGGAATGAAATTATTCGGGCGGCACGCCTCTTTTTTGACGCTTCTGATTGGCCGCTGGACTGACTTCTGATTGGCCTCCATTATTTCGACGCCATATTGAATTCTGACTGGCGGGAACCAACACAGATCGCAACCCAGCCTCCCGGTGGGAATTACGACTGCGCAGAAGGCTTTAATTTGGGTCACGCATGCGCAGTGATGAGTTTCAGCCTCCCTGTGAGATTTAGAAGCGATTTAAACTTACTGCGCATGCTTAAGATGCGCACAAGTTAACTGCGCAGCTTCAAAATGGGCGAATATTCAAACAACTATAAATTTCGACGCCATACTGACTTCTGACTGGCGGGAACCAACACAGATCGCAACCTGGACCCCGGTACTTTTTTGTGCATCTTCTAACCGTAAGTTTAAATTCCAACAGTGGCGCCTCTATCGGCTATTCAAGAACCACAGCCAAATAATCTTTTTGCCACTAGATTCCCTCCAGTCGTTTATCACACACCTAGAAGCGAACCAAACGAGACTTTTTGTACAAATAGTTTCCAAGAAGATTAACGCGCGTGTTTCTGCTTTTTCTCTAATCCTTTTCCTGTATCGACCACCTCTCTTTGGCTGCCAATATTCTGTTTACGCGGGAATTAATCACCGCTGCCCACGAAAGCCGCGCTGCTAGCTACCGTTCGGAAATATGTGTACAATCCGCTCTGCTCGGATTTATTTATTTTATGCTAATTCGGCCTGTTTAGACGGTGATTGCATTGCAAAGTGGCCTCATGAATATGCAAACCAAGGCGCACAACGCCCGACCCGGCCCAGCAGCGCACCGTGCGCCGAGTACAGACTAAAGGGCGCACTCATATTTCGGCAGACGATAAGCCGGCCGGCGTTTAATTGCACGTTAGGTCGCAGACCCGCACAGTCGGCATGATAATATTATGCAATGTCTAATGGCAATGGCCTCCGAAAACAAGAGCAGCATGGAAATGAAAACGAGAGTAAGTGCACCTTTGTGTTTTGGTTAACGCCAGGAAACGAAAAGGGGGGCGGAAAGTGGAATAACGTTTCGTCTAGGATGTGTTTTACAAGAAGAACCCATAAAGGTCGAATAAGAAGTTCATAAATTATATTTAAGAGGATTTAAAAAGCAAAAATCCTTTGTTGCCAATGCATTAAGTAATCTCTTAAGGATTCAATAGCCAAAATTGACCTTGACAGCGCTGTATATTTTTTGCCTTTGACTGCAAAGTTAGTTCTTATTTTAATTCAGCGGGGGCCAGGTTCGTGAACGCGCAGATATGGCGTCCGGTGGAGTATGGCGCGAAAAAACAGACACGTGAAAATGCGCGAAAAGAAGCAAGTTTTGGTAAATATTGTGATGTATAATTTGCATTTGTCTTTTGGATCGTAAAAGCAACCTCTTGACACTCGTATGACAATCCAAAGAGAGCTTTTTGCTTCCCAAATTCAGCTTGGATCTGCGCAGTGCGAACCAATTTTATCGCACATCTGGCCCCCGCTGGGAATAAAGTGGCAAAATTGAATTTCTACTGGAGCAAAAGGTCCTCTTTTGATCTCTGCCATTAGTAGCCAACAATTCGAATAATTTTCAACTGTTATCCTGTATCAATCCCCCTAAATTAAATTATTTACGGCATATTTATAGACCAAAGGCCCTGTTCTGTTGGTCAGACTGGCAAGATGGCATCTACTAGGACCAGGCTGGTGTATTTTAAATCGAGTTTTAAGACAAAATACTATTCAAATCATTCAATTTTTCAGATTAAAACGATACTTCCATGGAAGAATGTACGATTTTGCGTATTTATCAGTCAAAACACCCCTCCAGTGGCCATATCTGCGCGTAACCTCGAGTTGATCTCCCACCAAGACAATATTTATTAATAATTTTAATTGGTTAGTCAGCAATTTACCACTTCATTCCAGTTCCATCAATAAAATTGCACAAGAACAACGCAGAGAGCCGCACCTCGGCTTCCATTAGAAAGTGGAATGCAGTAAAATTTGACGTTTACACACGCAAGGCAGTAAAAAAGAGGTCGGAGAAAATTACCCATCTACGACGACATATTAGCCCCGGCGGCCCGAAATTGGCTTTCCCAATTTCCTTGCCAATTTCGTTGGTTGGTTCGTTCGTTCTTCGAAAATCCCATCCATAGCACGCAGGAGACAGGAATTTTCCCGGTTCCCTCTAACCTCATTTGCGTGACATCAAAGAAAAACTCTTCAACTCCTCGCCGGAATTTTTTTATTCCTTATTCTCACACACGCGCACGCACGGAGCGTCTCTTGAGAGCAGGCAGAGGTAGGCGCAATGCATAAACAAAGAAAGAGTGCATTCGAAATGGCCGCGCGTGTGCCTACTCAATTATCGCGTCTTTCCCGAGAGCCAGAGGAATTCTTTCCATTTTTATCTCCGGAACTATTAGCTTCATTAACGCGCACGCCGCAACAAAAGAACTGGTGAGTACGTGACGCGAGATGGCATTAACAATAGAGCGCCATTTCAGCCGCTGTGGTGGAGAATTAATAAAGAGTAGCTAGGCTTTGCGCTTTGAGAGAGAGACTGATTGTGAGAGAGAAGCCGAAAATAAATTAATATTGCAGCAGCGTGCGCATCGATTTCGCCAGATTTTCAGCCCCTGCTCCGAGCTGGGAGCGACAGAACTGCTATAATGTCTCCAGTCGGACATAATAATCATAATCCCGCCGCTACCGTGTTTTCAGCATGAATTATTGAGTGCGTTTCTGCCGGCTCTTAGGCACCGCACGCACACACACAGACCACGTTGCCGTGTTCAAAGTTGAATGCACCGCGCGAGCACGACAAGGTTGCTGTCAACGCGGAGACGATTAAAATTTCAAACAATTCTGGAGAACAAAGCATTTATTAATAGTTACGGATTTTTTTATTTAACGTTACTATACAGGTTGAGGAACTGCAAGGGCAAACGAAAGGATTCGGTTAGTCGATTTTAATATATTAATTTTGTAATATAATTGGCATTCTTTAATAAAAAAAAGTTAAAAATACCGAATAGTTCAGTTTAATTATATTAAGTATTTATTTAAAGAGTTTAAATAAATTTACAGCTTATGGCCTTTCAAATTACTTTATGCTAATGTAATAATTAAAGTTTCGACACCAAAAAATTTGATCGTATAGTCATACTTTTATAATTAATTCAAATTTTTCCAATGAAAAAAAAAACTTGGATGTCTTTTAATTTCCTTTCTCTCCTTGCAATTCTTAAATTTTGCAATTTTTACCCATTTCTTGCGCAAGAAATGAATTTATTCCTTATTTCCCCCTGTGAAATTCTAAAATTTGCGGTCAGAGTGGTCAAAATTTCCTCTACTGTGCAGATTTTTTCTTTTAAATTGCCAGTTACTGCATGAAATTCTCCAAAAATGTACATCTGACAATTTTTAAGTCGAGGTCATGAGCAAATAATTAGAAAATTATTGAAAACAGGGGTGCCTGGCAAGAAACTGGTTAAAAATTGCAAATAAAAATTAAAAGATTGGGTTTTTTGCAACCCTGTTTCTCACACGAAAAATAAATACAAATTTAGGCTGAGAATTTTCATAAATAAAATTTTAAGACGAATTATTTTCCTGAAGAGCGAGATTAATTCATTTTAGCAATGATTTAAATTGTACAAAACGTGCTCAATAATGGCAAAAAATATCTCATCCCTGTAAAAAATCGACATTTATAAGAGCAATGATTTTTTTTTTCAGGAAAATGTTGTTAGCACAAATCACTCTCTAAGAAAAAGTGGTTATTACAGAAAAAAACAATGCGATGGAGGGAAAAGTAGCGAGCGTTGATGGCGTCGATTAATTTCAGGGGCAAGGGCGCGGAAAAATTATGTTTACCGCTCGCTGGCACATCAAGTTTTTGCCGAAACAATGAGGGCCGGCGCAGGAATCGGCTGCAGGCAGCAGCCCTCTTTGACAAATGGCCAGGGGAGAGGGCGCCGGACATAAATCTCAGACTGGATACACCGTGTGCGAACATGATGCGCGCATTTTTCTCCGCTTGTCAGCCGGAGACTTTGTTCTTATCCCCTATTTTGTTGGCGCAGCGGCATAAAACTAAACTAACTTTGGTCCGCGATAAAACAACGCGAGTTCCTTGAATTGCCAGAATAAAACGTTTACTCGGCCGCGTCGCGTGCATGCCCTTTGTACCTCGGGTCAATATATTTTCGAAGACTGGGGAATACACACATGCACACACACACGCCAGTCTAGCTCGATCGGAAAGAGAGAGAGAGAGCACGTGCTGTCGCGTCCCACAAGCTCTTATCAGCCAATTTGGGCTGCGTTTCAATTTAATTGTCATGTAGTTCGTCTGGTCTGCACACGGAGCACGCGAGAGTTGAAAGTAGTGTTTCTTGAAAACGCAACAAGGACGGCAGGAGAACTTGCTTTATATTGATTGACTTCAGTGCATTGATTGCAATGGGCATTGGGCTTGTACATATTATGTTAAACAGTCTTGCAATGAGAGTAACAGGTTTTTTTCACGGATACATTAACTTTTTAATTTTATATTTATTTAGCCCACCATGCAATTTATTTTGTCAGAGATTAATCCTTTTAAAATATTTAAAAAAAAAATTATTAAAAAAAATACAGCAATTCTTCCAAGTAACAAATATTTTTTCAAATTAATAATTGGTAAATTGTTATAAATATAAACTTTTATAAAGACTGTAAAGGTTGATCCTACTAGAGTTAAGTAACAAAATCCTACGCACACCTCGACAAGTTTCGCGTGAAGCACAGATTTTCTCAATTTTTCGAAAAACAAATTTCTTTTCTAACCAAAGAAAATTTTGGCCTTTTTTAAATTTAAAGAGAATAACATCAACATGATGTTTTAGTTTAGTTTTTTGCATGATTATTTTGACACTTTCTGTCATTACCCTTAATTAATGCTTTTAAATCTGTCATCAGAAAGTCCATCTCCATCACTCGTCAGTGGAGGCCACCCTGCTTTTCTTTCATCATTTCATCAAGAGAGATTTGCAGCATGAGCAGCGTATTTCCATGTCGCTTTTAAATTCTTGGCTCGCACACCCATACTCTAATTTAAAAAGCACTTTGCAGCCTTGCTTGCTATTTTTAACAAAAACTCTCTGGAAGCAATATAAGTAATTCATTATATAATAGTGTGTAAAGTGTAAATTTTAAGGCTTAATGGCACGCGGCTTAAAATTTATGTATGAAATTAGTGAACGATTAAATAGTTTAAAAAAAAGTCTTTTGAAAATAAATTTCAAATAATTTTAAATAAAAGTAGCTTAAATTTTATTTAAAAAATTATTAATTCTGAACCAGCGGGGTCCAGATGTGCGGTAAAATTGGTTCACACTGCGCAGATCCAAGATGGCGTCTGAATTTGGGAAACAAAAAGCTCTCTTTTGATTCCCGTACGAGTGTCACGATCCAAAAGACACAATTAGTTAAGAGTAATTCAAATTATAGATCACAATATTGACCAAAACTTGCTTCTTTTCGCGCATTTTCACGTGACAATTTTTTCGCGCCTTACTCCACCGCGGACGCTATATCTGCGCGTCGTATGAATCCGGCCCCCGATGATCTAACGTTTAGGAAAAAAATTGTTTAATTTGTTTTAGCCTTAAGAAAAACAAATAATTCATTTTAACAGTCTGGAGATCAAAAAAGGCGATTTTGGTGGCAGCTGCAGGCGAGCGAGCCCTCGCGAGTCAGAGTAGCAATTGGAAGTCGAGCAGCGGCCTTAATTGAGTCGGCCGCCGAGGCAAATCACACTCGCTCTCGGTCGGTGCGGCGGCGGCGGCGGCGGCGGCTCCATTAGCTAAGCGTGCACGAGCAAATAAATATAAAATAAATGCACACACGTACCGTATTTTTAGTGGTGACGCGAGACACCGAGAGAGCGAATGACGCAGTCGGCTGAGTGAGAGAGAGAGAGCTATAAGCTAGCGTGACCCCGCCACGTGACCTTCCCGCCGACAGACGTGAATATTCAATGAGCACGCCCCGGCTCACCCACAGAAATCAAGCACGCGTATACGTTGCTCGAGCCACAGGGGGTGAGTTTTCCACCAGCCGGCGTCGGCGTCGGTGCCGCCGCCGCCGCTGCGCCGCCGGGAAAGGGTTCTTGAAACAATGATGATGAGCACACACACACACTCACACATCCCACACGCCTGCTTGTGCTTATCTGATTGAATGCCGGAGCACACACACACACACACGCTTTTAATACGCAAGCGACAAACATCCACGATCCATCCGCACCCCTCATTGTACGTGGAATGCGGCCAAACAATACGTCTAATAATGATGCACGCCTGCGATATCATTCGCCCGCAATGAATGGCTTATGAGCCGTGATTGAATCGCCCCTGTGGTCGTGGTCTAGCTTTTGCATGCGTGGAATCTGGTTTCGTTTCGTTCGAACCAATCTGTTGGCCTAGGTTACGTTTGTGTGTGTGTTTTGCAATGTGCTATTAATAGTTATGAGCGCAATTAAGCTCGTAAATGCCGAGGGGGCATCCCCTCAGTTTTACACATGCTTGCAAAATGATTATTGGTTTGCTTTACTGATGACCTTCTGATAGCTCGGATCGCCGTTGATGACTCTATTGAGGTTTGTTTGCAATGCAAAATTGCAGTTTTAGAGAGAAGCAACACACACAAAAGACTTAACAATTTGGTGTTAAAAAAAACAGGATATCATTTAACGTTCTGTTAACAAGCATTTTTAAGGGGTTGAAACTTGAATGTGGTCAGAATCGCAAGAAACGCATTTAAAAAAAAATCAGTGCAGTGGTAAAAACGTTTTTTTTTTCAATTTAATCCAGTGTCTTTCAGGCAATGTTTGCACCGCATTTTACAATTATTTTCTAATTGTTTGGCCATGACCTCGATTTAAAAAATTATTAAAGAGAATTTTTTTGGAAAAATTGAGGCAATTTAAAAGAAAAAATTTGCACATTAGAGGAAATTGTTACCACTCCGACCGCAAATTCTAGATTTTCACAGGGAAATTAAAGAATAAATTAATTTCTTGCGCTACAAATTGATAAAATTATAGTTATGAAAAAGTTCAGGTGGTAAGCAAATAAATGCAACCCTGAATGTGGTGGATTTTTTCTCTTTTTGTTCTAAAATGAGAACAAGTTACATAACTAATTAGGACTTAAAGCCATATTTGGAGCCCCCAACCGTCTAAATCAGTCGAAAATTGTATTTGTGCGACTTGAAAACTGTCTCTGAAGGTTACATTTTTTGTAAATTATTTTATTTCACGCGAAAGTTGAAATATGAAAAAATTGAAAGGTGTTTTTTAAATAAATAAATTACTCAAAAGACGCTTAATTAATGAAGTCAATTCTAATACTAAACATTTTAATTTTTAATTTTAATTTTTAATAAATGGGAGCCGTTTTTTCATTTTTCAATGCAACATTCACGACAATTGAACTTAAATATGCATTTTCTGAGTTTTTACAGGCTTATCTACAACGGTTGTAAAGCCAGAATTGATAAATCAAATAATTGTTCAGCAAAAAAAAAACGAATGCAGAATTAAAAAATAATCAAACTTTGCCAGAGAAACCCTCAAGATCTTTTAGAGGAAATTTTGTTGGTAATTTTTACTACGGTTGGCCAACACCACAATAAGAAAATATTTTAAGTCTCATAACCGCATTTTATCATATTATTTCGAAGCGGAAGTTTTGCTTTTTGCTTTTTAAATAACAGATTTGAAAATAAACTATTTCCCTGTAGGCAAATAGTTAGACTTTTATTTTTAAATTTTAAATTTAATGAAAAGGTTTCTAAATTTATTTTATTTGCAAAATTTTAGTAAACGAAATAATTACAAAATTCATGTTTAAAATTGACCAAACTTAAATTACCTCCTCTCTCTCTCACGATCATATATAGATATAGAAAAAACTGTAACAGAAGTGCGTCTTGTCTTACATAATTGCCAGGGGTAGGAAGACTAAAAACCATTTCCAAGTCCCATTCATTTCCTTTAGAGCTTTTATCCGGTCGATTCGTGCAAAAAGTCTTCTGCCAAAGATTGGAATTGGCCATTTCAGCGAGTGACTAGGGCAAGAAAGCAGAAAGCAGCCGCCGATGTTGCTGCACTCGGAGCCATGCATCAGCGCAAATTCAATAACAGAGAAGCATCACCGTCAAGCGGGCGGGCGGGCGGGCTCAAATTGAGATTCGCACATTTCACGCTCTGCTCGTGATTTATTGAGCGGGCGGGTCCGAACCGAACCGAATTCCAGCAGCCCTTTGCGTTGCGGTCGGCAGCCGAGCGAGCACTTTGATCCGCAATCGCACCCTTTCTCCTCCAATTGCCACGAGTGCTGATTAAAAAACAAGGAGGCAGGCGCCGCTTGCTTGATTGGAGCATCGAGTAGAATTTTTTTTCCTCCGCACGTAGGGATGCCGGCGATAAAACACCGCACAGTCCGGGTCTGGCGCCACCGCCACCGCTCGAGGCTGGATAAAGGCCGGCCGCAGACCTCTGAAGGAGCTGTCTTGTCTGCCCGCCCGCCTGTCAGGGGTGACAAAAGGTGCGTGCGCGGCAAGAAAAGCGGTATTGTAAATAAAAAGGAAGCAGCGCTCACCGCGAGACCCCAAATTGTGCCCATTGTCAAGCGCGCATCCTCCCTCGAAAGTGGTCTTTAGCTATTTTTTTTATTTCTTCAAGGAGCAGTTTTGTTAGACCTGTCAGAGCTTTTTTTCCAGATTCCAACAGCGTAAAAAATTGTTGAAATTTATTTACGTCGTAAAAATGTTGTGTATGTTTTTTCCCTGGACCCTATACCTGTCCCAAGGTTACATTTTCCAATTGTCATCAATTACTTGCGTTAAAATAACAAATCTGTCGACTCAATTGGTTTTTACGCGAGTAATAAATAAAAGGAAAACCATCGGAAATTATTATTTCTAAATTACTTTTTCCCTGCACCATATTTCAATATTTATCATGTAATTTTGAATGTTTGCCAGGGCAAATGGATAGGTTTTCATCCAAATTCACGGCGGGTGGTTTGGGGGAGCACGGCGGGAAAGTTACAAACGTAAAAATTAAATTGGTTTGGAAAATTGACCATGAAAATAGCTTCAGTACAATGAATATTTTTGTTGTTATTTCTTTACTAACAGCTGATTAGCCCGGTAATTGGCAAATCGACCGTTGGATGGCACATAAGGCTAATGGAAATGTAAGAAAATACGCGGGAATTAAATTATTAGGTTGGCACGCCTCTTTTTCGACGATTCTGACTGGCCGCTGGACCGTCTCCTGATTGGCCTCCATTATTTCAACGCCATATTGACTTCTTCTTTTCTTTCATAAACATTATTTATTGTCTTTACGATTGCAATGCAAACTGAAAAGCACGCTTTGAGTTCAATTGTTCGTGATCTAATTAACTGCAGTTTGAAGAAAAATGATTAGTCTTTCGCTCTTTGTCGGCCTGCTACGAACTACAAAGCTCTTGAAAGTTTAAACACAGCAACACGGCTCTCGGCTGGCTGGCTCTCTGGGGTCGATTTACGTCCATAAGGCGATCCGTCAAAGCTCGTAATTTTCCTCTTAAGCGGACAGAATCCGCACAAGTGCCGTTTGTGTTGATCTCAGCGCGCGTTTGGTTAAATCAGACTTGTTTACAAGCATAAAGAAGCAGTAAAAATCCGGCGACGACGCGAACTCTGGCCTGCGCGCGACTGCGGCAAAAATAATAAAAACACGGCATGGAAGAAGAAATGCTCCATTGCGGATAGACTGCCGCAACACGTGTTTTGACAGGCTCAATTCGATTCATTGAAAGAGCGAGCGCCCTGCGAGCAAGCGACGCCCTTCCTCCCGCACAAACCACGTCACTCTCTCAAAGGGCCATTACAAAATGATAAACGCCGCCGAATGAAATCACCCACCCACCGAGCAAATAACAGCCGATAATCCTGCATCCACGTGGGTAAATATTTGTCCCATTTTATTCCATTGAGCGCGCGGTGCTAAATGTCTTATGGAGAGAAAAGAGAGCTGCTACTGCGCTCGCTTCCTCCCGAATTGCAGAGCAGAGCAGAGCAGAGGGGGCATCGCATCCAAGACCGCCTGGTATCGACCCGCCGCGCGCGTGCAGCCCCTGTGCCAACAAGCCCGGCACCACACACACACACACACACACATACACGGGACCACCACCGACCATCCGACCGTCCTTTGAAATCCGCTTAAAGTTGACGCGTCAGATAAATTCGCAACACACGCCTTGATGACTTCGTTTTCGCCGAGCCGGCCCCCACATGGCTCAATTTGCCGGCTGCCTCCTTGATTTTTTTTCTCTCCGCAGCCAGAAGATCAGAAGATTTGATTTGGAAATAAATAAAATTAATTTAAAAATAATTTTGAATACTTAGAATCTCATAAAAGAATTTAAAATAAATTTTCATTTAAAAGCGAGAATAAATGTTTATTTTATTTTAAATTTTTCCGGAAATTTCCCTAAATTTTTGGTTAAAAAAGCTCATTTTCAGTATTAAATTTAAAATTTAATTTTAATGGCCAAATTATTCCATTTTTTAAAGGTACGAATTTACCATAAAAATTATTTTGGGTGGGATTAATTTTTTAGTGGAATTTAAAATACATTAAACATTTTTTTGACAAATGCTTTTTACAATTATAGTAAAAAAATCAAGTTTTTCTCAGAATTTAATCAGCAATTTTTAATAAATAATTACAACCAGATGATTGTTTAAAAACAGAAGTTTCTCTTCCTCCGAGCTGATAGGTCAGCGAATGCGATCTATTTTCGCACGGCGGAAGACACGGACATTCTGATTGGTCGACAATAGCATATATACCGCCGCCAACCAATCAGAACACCGAAGATCCTCCGCTGCGTGCAAATAGATATATTTTTAAGAGTTTCCTTTTAGCTTACTTTTGCAAAGTCACGCGAAATCGACTGGAATTTTCCACAAACACTTTTACGACACCGTAAACAGGCCACTAACCCCTGAAAACGTAAAAATAAACGAACGTTTGCGCCAGCTTAATGCCGCTCGAGTTAAAATTAACCAAGAAGTCATACTTTGGTTCGTATACAGCAGCAAAGAATATTCAAAAAGAGGCTTAAAGCCCAGCCAGCAGTCTTTCCCTTTGCACAAAAAGATTAATCTTTTGTTTCGTGCTAGCAACGGCGCAGTTTTCTTCCTCCTGCTGCTGCTCAACTTGGCTAGAGACCAAAGGAAAATGTGAAAAACATCTCGGTCAATTATTCTGCAAAGCTATATATTTCCTCAAAACAAATTACAGAGTGCGGCGTTATTTAAGGGCGCAGAGAAGAGAGAAAAGCCATGCTGCTCTTTGACTGGTCGCGAACTACAACATTTTTACGACTTCGTGTGTGTGTGTGTGCATTATTCGAAAGGGAGGGTCGGTCGGTCGGTCGGGAAAAGGTTTGTGTGTCTTAGTGGCGAGCACCATTCAAACTTAAGGAAACAAGGGCTGACGGAGAAGGAAACGCCGCGTCGACGGCAGCCTAATTATGTTGCTCGCATGGGCACAAATCTCTTCACGGAGACGCTAATCTTTATACCAAAGAAACTCACTCGTGCAGCCAGACTCACTGACTGAGCAACCGGGGATGAAAGAAAGCTGAAGCTGGCTTGAAAAAGGATTTAAATTTTTTTGGATCGGAAGTCAAATTGAAAAGGGTTGAAAGTTTGGTTGGTTGAACATGATTTATGGTTGTAAATATGTAAATCGAGTGAAAATAATTTTTAAATTTATTTAGAACAGCGGGGACCAATTTCGTGCGACCAATGGCGCGAAAAAACGGTCACGTGAAAATACGCGAAAAGAACCAAGTTTTCGTCGATATTGTGACGTATAATTTGCATTACTCTTAACTATTTGTGTCTTTTGGATCGTAAAAACAAACTCTTGACACTCGTATGGCAATCCTGAGAGCTTTTTGCTTCCCACATTCACACGCCATCTTGGATCTGCGCAGTGGAACCAATTTCATCGCACATTTGGCCCCCGCTGCTCTCTCTAAAGGAATTTTGGCTAAATAACCAAAATGACACAGAGTTGGAACTTTTCAGGCGATTCCTGAGATCGCGACAGCAGCGACACAGCGACAACAAGATCAATTAAGCGAGTCAAAACAAAGGAGTACCTTGTCGTTTGATTGCACTGGCTGTCACTGTGGCGCTTCCGTCACTTCATCAACAAGCCAATGAGAGAACTGCTCCACTCTCTGACCAATCACCAGCGTTCTTGGGGAACTTGTTTCTACGTTCAGACAAAAAACCGCCAAAAAATAACGGTTTTTACATTTCAAATTATTCATGGACCGCTTTGTCGCGTTGTAGACCGATGATTTGGATGTTTAGCCTAATTTAACCATCATAAATCAATTGAAACTGTCAAAAATAATATTCCAAAGTCACACAAGGAAAAATTGAGGAAAATCACGAAAACATTGCGATTATTAAAAATATTTTATAAAAATCCCGGAGTTTAAAAATAAATAAAACCAACTTTACTGTGCAAGAGTGAAATAGAGGACTTCTTACAGTAAAAAGACAATTAAGAAATATATATTTATGGAAAATTACTTATTACGTGTTCCTCTTTCCTTATTACGAAACAAAATAAGATTTCAAGTGCGATCAATTTTTAGGCTGTGGCTCAATCCTCAAAGATTAGATTCTGCATTGACGCAGTTCCGGATTTAGCATATCAGCTGATTTTTTTATTAATAACAACATTTTTCCTGCTGTCCTCTGAAAGTTGTTTTTGCTTTGGGTCGAGCGATGCACTCTCTCTCTTTCGTGAATGAGTCACTCTCAACTCGCTATAAACTTGGCTCGTTTCATTATCTAATCACGCGCAGGTTCTTTTCATGCTCTTTCCCTCTCGGCGATAAAAATGCCGTCGCTGTATATAGGTGCGTTCCGCGAAGTCGGCGCGGGTAAACATTTATTCAAAGAGGAACTAACTAAAACAATATTCCGTCCTTGATAAAGCCGCCGCCAAGCCACAAAACAGTTTCCCACCTTAATTATACCTATAATTGGTAAAAATACGAATTTCGCGAGAAACAATGCGACGTAAATCCGCAGAGACGCGCCCGAATCGTAAATATTATTACAGTGCGAAAATTACATTTTGCAATCGTAACAATGGCCGTCGCTTCCGACGCGGATGCAAATTAAGTCTGCGGAAATTTGTCGCCCAATTTGTCGTGAAGCCGCGTGATGAACAGCACCACTCGCTTTTGTGCTGAAAAGAGCAGAACAGCGTAGGACTGTATTATAGGACAGGCCTTGAGCAAACGTAATGACGGCGGCGCGGCGCGGCGGCGGCTCCGCGCTAGCCAACAGCAATTATTTCACTCTTTTATTGTGAGAGCAGGGTACCTATGCGCCGCGGCCCGGCACAGAGCGGCAGGCCGGGCAGCTGCACACAACAAAAACACGTGAACTCCACACACAGACACACACAGGTGATAACGGGGCAGGTGCCAATTCCGCAGCCGTTATTGTGTGTTGCGCGCGTTACGAGAGTGGACGCCAATGTGTCCATTCCGGACAGCAGATCAAGAGGGTTTAGTTTGGGTAGTTTATTCCTTATTCAAGGAAGCAGGAAACCTGATTTTTCTAGAGGGGAAAGTGTTTGAAATGGTTAGAAAATCGAGATATTAAGAAAAATCAGCTGGAACTCGAGCAAGACAATTAAAATCTGTGCTTATTATGATTGGTAACGATTTTTTTACGATGTTTTACCTCTGATTTGTCGGTTATTAACATGATTGGCTGAGAAAACGGTGCAAGATACTTATTTTTAATTTTCTGAGCTGACAAAAATTAATAAGTAATTTTATTAAATTTTCAGAAATTTAAAATTCAAGTAGATAATTATTTTAAAGTTAAAGAAGGACATTTTACCAGATTGTAGATTTTTTAATGTTATTATTATATCGTTAATCGCTAAAACCTTTAAAAATCTACAAGGCTCAAAATTTAAGGGAAAATTATTAACGTTTTTCTTGAAACGTCAAAAATGACTCATCGATCGATTTGTCTCATAAAACACTGTATACAAACCAAATTTCACATAAATTGAGCAAAATCTGTATTTTTAAATCGATTTTGAAATTTTGACTATTTTATTGAAGTCCGAAAAAACAGGATTACATTTCCTAACCGCCCAGTTTTTCACCACTGGGTTTTAACGATTTTTACCACTCAATTTTTATAAATTTCTTACGCAAGAAATGAATTCATTCCATTTTTTAATGTCAAAATCTACAATTTTCGGTCCGAGTTGTCATAATTTCCTCTTCTATGCAGATTTTTCCATTTAAACTGCCATTCACTGCCTTAATTTCTCCAAAAATTCCTTTCTGACAATTTTCAAGTCGAGGTCATGAGAAAATAATTAGAAAATTTTTGAAAACTGAGGTGCAAGAAACTGATTTAAAATAAAAAAAGATACCTTTGAACCTCTGCACTGATTAAAAAAAATCGGTAAAACTAGAAAATTACTGTCTATGTTATGTTAATTTCAATAAAATATAAATTAAAATTCTTTTTCATTTTTTTACGCACTCATAATTCCAGCGTTGTTAATATCCTTTCAATTTTAAACAGATTCTTATCACGTGAGGCATCCAAATTGAATAAATAATTAAAACTGACTTCGATAGGATCAAAAGAAAATCAATCTGTGCCTTACAGACTGGTGAGGCAGGCAATCGCCTTGAAAGATTCATTACCGCGCAGACGAAATAGGTACAGCCGCCCACGAGGGCCCGAATGAAAGAATAAAAAAGTGGTGCTGCCGTTGTTGTACGCAACGAGAGAATTATTTGGCAAGCTGCTGGGTCAGACGAGCAGGTACACTCACTCAACAGACTCCGCAACCTAGCCGAAGCCAGCTGAGAATGAGTAGGCCGGCCAGACTTGGCCCGTGCGTCTGAATAATTCAATTATTTCTCCTCCGAAAAAGAGGCAATGACAATAATTATAGCGCTTTGTGGTGTTCGCCCCGGGTGTGGTCCGAGTGCGTTTCGTTTCGTGAGGGAAATTTGATTAGACCGCTGATAAGTGGCGAGGAGAGGCAATATTTGGGCTGGATAACAGCTTGCGAGGACAAATATCCCAGTATTTGCCGATTAAATAATCTGTCTCGGTCAAATTATTAAAAATTCCGATTTTTTTTTGTTAAATTTCAGAGGGGGCCAGATTCGTGCGACGCGCAGACATGGCGTCCCGTGGAGTCACGTGAAAATGCGCGAAAAGAAGCAAATTTTCGTCAATAATGTGACGCATAATTTGCATTACTTGTACTAATTGTGTCTTTTGGATCGTAAAAACAAACTCTTGACACTCGTACGGCAATCCAAAGAGAGCTTTTTGTTTCCCAAATTCAGACGCCATCTTGAATCTGCGCAGAGAAAACCAATTTTATCGCACATCTGGACCCCGCTGCTATTCATTTATTTGTTTATTTTCAAGCTTAGAGGAGTGTCTGTCAAAATATAAATTTATAAAAAAATTAGGCTCATCGTCAGAGTCATAAATTTCAATTAAATTGTTTCTTGGTTAATATTTAATTGTTGCACAATTTAAAAATTAATTTCTCTAATTTCCTAAAACAAACAATGCCCAATTTGTCGTTTCTTGCCCAATAAATCCCATTATTGAGTATTAACGAATGTCTTGATTACATTAGAATTTCATGTTGATCCCCTTCAATTTCAACATCGGAACAATTTCAAATATCCTGTCGACGTTGCAAGAGCAGGAATTCAAGTTGCTGACCACAGCAGGTAAATTATTTTTCTTTTGTCGAGCGCTTGGGTCTATTTGCTCGAACAACAACTAACCCCTTCTTCTTCGATGATAAATATCTTAGTGCCTTTGTAGTTCGTACAGAGGACAAAATAAACAGTCCCTTTCTTGCTTCAAAGGGTCAAATTTAAAGTCAAGTTCGTCCTGCCTGCTGCAGTGACGCATCCGAGATGGTAATCCGACAATAATAATAACATAATGATGACGATCTACGGTATTATCCTCCTCGGGCACATGACTCATTTCTCGCATCGAAAGGTGTGTAAAATAAAACCGAGAAAATTGGCGGAAGGAATGTCAGGTCCGTCTCAAGACCTCCAGAAACTCGAAATTCAAGACGAGGGATGTTTAATCCGCAAAAATCGAAAATTTATTAATTTTTAATTGGTTAACATACAAAAACGACCCACTTTAAATTAAAAAAATATACATCTCGACTCTAAAATCCAGGGATATGTCTGTCTGTATTTCTGCAACCACCAGTGGGGGTGGAAATCTGCGGGTATGTATATTTATAGCATTCATACAGACGCCGCTCCGGACGCCTCGGCGGAAAATCAATTTTCTAAAATATCCCACAGATTACAAAAATACACCCCCAGCCAGTCGTAGACGAATTTCGGCCCACGTACGAGACGGAATAAAAAAATGCGGCTGTGTGCCGTGGTCGTCGTCGTCGTCGGTCGCTGCACCAAACGAAAACAAAATCAATCGCGATAGCGAGAGCGGCGCCTACCTTCGGACAGCTCGAGGTCTAATTCGGCCAACTTGTCCCGCACGTCCTCCGGGAGCGTTGATATGTCTATGCTGTACTCGGCCATGCTTGCGGTACCACAATTTCACTGATAATTTTCACTGACAGTCTCACAACCCTTCGACATCGACTTTTCCATTCCTCGCCATTTTACAGATACGGCAGCAGACGTCAAAAATCTGCCCCGCAGGTGGCAGCACCAGCTTACAAAAACAAACCCCACTGCCGTTGCTGCCGAGCGCTCATTGGTTGGCAGCCGGAAAGTGTCTCCCAGCTTGTTCGAGTTGGTGCTATATTCACGCCGGTTGTTTAGCCAACCAAACAGTTATGTAATAAAAATCGAAAAGGAAAATTCTCTCAATAAGCATACACTAAATAATTTTTTTTACTTAATTGTTGAAAGCATTTCAGTTTTGAGATCATAGAAAAATAAAAATGAAAAGATTTAATCAATTTTTTTTATTTCAGTACTCCCCGTGCGGGTGGCTATACAGCAACCACAGTAACCACTATAACAAATTGAACACCGCTTTGTTTTTCAGCCTAAAGCTTCGAAATTCCTACCAATATAACCATGATCTTTGTGAAATTTATAGTTTGATTTAATTTTGGTTCCAATTAAATTGAAAATTTTTCAACTCCCTAGACGCTCGAATGTGAGAATTATGAATTTTTGTTTGGTTGGGGTCAGTGATGTTTAGAGTCGGCCGCCATACTTGTGTAAATTGTGATTTTCGCTTTCAAGCTAAATAGCGCTACTACGAAAGTGAAAATATTGCGCAAAATTGTACCTATCCGGCCACAGTTGCAGTGAAACCTTGCACTATATTATTTAATTCAACCATTTAAGAGGTTTCTCACGATTAAACTCGTTCAATTCTACGCCAAAATGGGGTGAGTCACAGCAATTTCCTCGTTTCGCAAAATTGGAACAGCAATTTTCTATAAACAACTCGATTTCCGGCTGTTTTCCAGTGTGCCAGTTCTTCTTATTGAGGTCGCCAATTATATTCACCATTTATTCGCAGGAACGGTTCCGATTCAGACGTGATTTTGGACTCGGCCATGGACAAAACAAAGAAGAAAAGACACAAGCACCACAAGCATGGACACAAAAGTCACAAGAACAAGAAGCACGCCGCAAGCGATAAAATAGAAAAGAAAGTACACAAAAAACACAAGCACAAGCACAAATCTAAGCACGGTAAGTCGTCGAAAAGCGAGAAGCCGGTGGCCGAGGAGCCCGTTGTCGAGCAAGTGGTGCAGATGCTGCCCGTCAAGACCATCACCACCACCACCACCAACGGCAACGGCATCAGCAACGCTTTGAATCCGGTTGTAATATCCGAGGACGAGGATAGTGACGTTGTTGTCCGGCCCAACAGCGACTCGGAGGACGTCGACGTCGGTATTATCGAGGATGATATTGACCTGGAAGATCTCATGAAGCAGAAGGTGTGTTTTTTATAATGATTATCTGATTGTTTATATAAAATTGAAACCATTTCAGGCTCTTCTGCAAGCTTGCCTTGGTGCTATTCATTCGGACGAAGAGGAGAGCGTGTCGCAAGAGAAGAGCGACATCAAAATCAAAAAGGTGCCGCAGGTAATCACCCTTTTGGACGACGACGACGAGAAAAAAGAGAGCAAGCCTATGGCAAGGAGGGAAAGGGATGATAAGGTTATTTCAGACAGGCACCGCGACGATAGGAATGACAGACGCAGGGAGCCCGAACGATCCGTTGAGAGAAACAGGGACAGGAGGCTGGACAACCGAGGAAACCGACACCCAGAACGTGAGAACATTTTGTTTTTGTTTTTTTTTATTTAAAAGACGCAAATTGGGGGAGTATTTAGAGTGGCTGGCTACGGGCCACAAATTTGGGGATTTGCACTACAATTTAAAATTAAATCCTGCTGGTGGGTTGTTTTATTTTATATGAAAAAGTCAGGGGAGTGTCGTAAAGGGCAGTGGCGTCTAAAAAATCCGCCACGCAACGCGTATTAATATTTTAAGGAGTAACACTAATAACAAATTGCACTACTTATTTATGTTTTATGCAGAAAACCGAAACTGGTTCAGCCAATTTTGTTTGTTATTATGTGCTTGAAACCTTTGAAACCCCAAAAACTTTGTGTTGCAGCCATGAGAGATTCGAGGCGAGATGACGAGCGAAAAATGCGCGAAGATCGGCGCCAAAGGGAAATGCGCGAACGCGAAGCGAGAGAGGCCGATCGACGGCGACGGTCGCCGCCGCAGAGACGCGGCAGTCCGCGCCGAGACGCCGGACGGGACAGGTACCGGCGGTCGCGCTCGCCCAGGAATCGGCGGGGCCGCGACGAACGCGGCCGGAAGAGCGAAAGGAACGACAAGTTCAAAGGCAGTCTCTCCGAGGGACTGAAAGTGGACGCTTCGTCCTCTTCAGACGAGGAGGATCTGTACAATTTGAACCTGGAAGAGGAGGAGGAGGACGAGGAGGCGATAATAGAGAAGCGGCGCAAGCAGCGGGAGGAGCTGCTCAAGCGGCTGGGCGCCAGCGACTCTGCCCCCAGCAGCGCCGTCAACAGCCCCCAGCAGCCGCCTCCGAAGGAACCTACGCCCTCTCCGGAACCGGAACCAGAGCCGGTCGTGCAGGAGCCGCCGCCGAGAAAGAGGAGGAAGTTCGAGGACGCGCCGCCGCAGGAAGAGGATGCCTCTGCTAAGGAGACTGATAAAAGTGAGAAGCAAGCCGCCAAGAAGAAGGATTGGGACATGTTTGCAGAGACCGACACTTTTGGACAGTCATTTAATGTAAGTTCAAACTTCATTATTTTCAATATCAAGGCGATTGTTTAAGAAAATAATTAAAGCCTTGCAATCAAATGTCTTCAGCGCCATCCTTTATATTTTAGTCTTCAGAAGGGTTGAAATCTAGAGCGAAAACTGGTTTGACGATAGGATTTTCAATATACCAAAAGATTTTTTCATTCTTTCCTTTTTCTAATAATAATCATAATTATGTCCCGCAGCTAAAAAGCAGGATGAAATATTCCAAGTAATGTTATTTTTAGTTTTCGAGAATTTCCACTCCGAAACATGACAATTTTCGATTTTTTGGGTTCTTTGCACCTTCAAATCTCGGGTTCTAACCATCAGAATTGCAAAAACTAACCTCCGTTACACTCTTCTCGACCTCCTCTTAGGATCTGAAGGGGTTAGGGGGTGTATACACCCATCCCCTTTCATCCCCATTGCTTCAATTTAGATAATAAGCGACCACTGTTCTTGTCACCGCTCACTTTTGCATCTTTCAAGCTGTATGGCAACTTAGGGGTGGAGATCAAACACCCCTAAACCCCTCAGTTACTCAGAGGAGGTCAAGACGAGTCCAACGGTGGGTAGTTTTTGTATTTCTGATGGTTAGAACCCGAGATTTGGTGTTGCAAAAAACCCCAAAACACGGAAAATTTGAAAATTGAAAATTTTGTTAATTTTTGCAACTCTAAATCTCGAGTTCTAACTATCAGAATTGCAAAAACTACCCACCGTTAGACTCGTCTTGACTTTCACTAACCAGAAAAAGTATTTTTGGGGTGCTCACCCTCATCCCCTTTCAACCCCATTTGCTGCAATTTCGAAATAAATTTTTGTATGCTTCTACTTGGCTTAAAAGTATATTAATCAATCCAAATCTCTTTATAAATTACCACCCCAACCCTTATTCCAAAACTAAAACAGTAAGCCTTTTTAAATAAAATGTGAAATTTATTAAAAAAAAATCCGGTGCTATAAAATAATTTCCTTTTTACGAGGAAGTTGATGAAGTATAGCAACTTAAGTGTGGAGGGTAAGCACCCCTGAACCCTTCAGCAAGTCAGGGCAGGTTGATACCAGTCCAACGGTGGGTAGTTTTTGCATTTCTGATGGTTAGAACCGGAGATTTGGTGTTGCAAAAATAATAAATTTTGTAAAATTCCAATTTTTTTCGAGTTTTGACGTGGAATTTCTCACTTAAAAATTTTTAATACTAAAACGAACAGAACAGAGATGTTAAGCTATGCATATTTTTTAAATATTTAATAACCGGAATATTTAATTAATATGAAAAATCAAATCTGGCATAATTTCAGGTTTTTCCAATGGAATTGGTCAAAGTGACAGCCGCAGTAATTTCTCAAAATAGAATTTCCGTGACAGATGGTCTGATTTTGTGTTGCAGAAGCCGGGAGTGGTGGAGGACGGTTTGGAAAACCCGAGTCTGACGGACAACTGGGACGACGCCGAGGGCTACTACCGCGTGAGGATCGGAGAGACGCTGGACGCTCGTTACGCGGTGTACGGCTACACCGGCCAGGGCGTGTTCAGCAACGTGGTGCGGGCGCGCGACGCTGCCAGGGCCAATCAGGACGTGGCCGTAAAAATTATCAGAAACAACGAGATCATGTAAGCTTTCGGGGGGAGAAAAAAAACGGGGGGCTAAAAGAAGAGCTCTGCAATTACTCGGTAAGAATTGGCCTCGCCGCTCACTCTCACTTTTCCGAGACCAGCCCCTGATTTTAACTGCCACATTGGTCTTTGCAGACGAGGCGGCGGTCCTCGCTGGCCGGTCTTCTGCCCGGAAAATGTTGCCCGCCCAAGCAAAATGCCCCTGGTGGCAGGTACAGTAGAATGTGCCGTTTGACGAGAGCCCATTTCCGCCGTGCGCCGCCGAGCCGCACTCGGAAATTTAATCGTTTGCCTTCGGCATGAAATTTGCAAGGTGGTAAGCTCACTCATAAATAGGTAGAATGTTAGAGACAGGTTTATTTTTAGAGTTAGAGATTTAGAGATTAGACAGACAGCAAATATTAGAGCGTCGTGTTTCGTTGGAATGGAATATAAAAAATTGTACCCAAGAGCCAAGTCTCAACCGCGATCCAGGCTAATTTGGAATTTAAATTCAATTCCCCAGTTGCATTAAACCTCCAGTGTTTGAACAAATGGCGCCATCTTATAATTTAGTAATAAATATAATTTTAATTAACTTCCGCTGCAATTTCAGACTCAATTCTGCCACTGTTGGTTCTTCACTTTATTTGCTTTCTTTTGATGTGCTGAAAACCAAAATCAGTCCAGCCATTCGCCGTAGAATCGTCGGAAAAGATTTGCTATTTCAAGAAATAGTTTTTCAAGATTCTACGGCGATTGGCTGAACCGATTATGGTTTTCAGCACATCAAAAGAAAGCATATTAAGTGAAGAATGCCCAGGCAGTAGTAGGATTAAGTTTGAAATCGCAGCGGAAATGCCTTAAAATTAAATTTATTACTAAAGTGCACGGTGGTGCTACCTGTTTGCGGCTTTGAACACTGAGGGTTTTCACAACTAATCAAATGTTCTAATTTGACGGAAAATTTCAACGTGTCTTAGCAAATGAACACACATGTTCCTTTGATTTAAAAAATGGCGTCTCAAAACGAACTAATTTGTTGCTAAAAATGTGGCGAAATATCAACGAAATGCCTTGAAATCTTATTTTCCCCGTTGAGTGCTGTCATAATTTTCACTTTTGATTTATGAATTTTTTTAAAAGATTCCATGGTACTCCAAAAACTTGAAATTTGTGTAAAAAGTAGGAAAGAAATTAGTAAGTTGCTGAAAGGAAGTGCTGCTAAAAATGCTTATTTTTTACAACATTTTTAACCGGCGCAATCATGTCAATTTTTTCTTCTAAATACCCACTGACACCAAATTTTCGCATGTCCCAATCGATTCCTGATGGTCAAAGTAGGTGGGGTATTTTCATCTTACAGTCAAAAAATGTTTTGTGACGTGCGAGCAGAGGCGCAATATATTTTTTGATCTGAAAAAATATTATCCATTTATTTTGACCCTCGGGAATCGATTGAAACGTGCGAAAACTTGGCTTCAACTCATTTTCTTCCAAAATCCGCCTTAAATTGTCATGTCTTTAGGTATAAATTTTTACTAAATCCAATAAGTACACCGCAACACAAGGTTTCGTCTAAAAATTAAATTTCGAGCTGGATTTTGTTGATATAGTATTTATAATAAACCTCACCCTGAATGTTTTTAGTCTGCGACCTTCATATTGAACCACCGTGTAGGAATTTTATGCACATCAATTTTGGCCAGGACTCTCTCAAAAGAATGTATAAATTTCAGCTCCCGTATAAATGCAATTGAAGGATTTTTCCGCCTTAAAACTTGAAGAAGCCAATGCCAACCCATGCCAAGAAAGCTGCCACCTTGTTAATTTCATGCTGTTCGGAATTGCTAAGTAACTCAACTGTCTATTTAACAAAAAAAATATTTTGAACCACTCGACTCTCGAGATTAACGCTGCATAATTCTGTATTCTACAGGAGAATGAAAATTAGCTCAGCACCAAATGAAAAGTGGCTGTAGTGTAGACAGACAGACCATGCTCTAGCATTTTCTCTAAATCCTTTCTTTCCGCGGGCACTTGCAATGCAGAGTTGTCAGACTTTGTGTTGTTTCCAGGAGTATGGAGATCGTGTCCGGCAGTTCGACCAGCCTCCAGTTGACCACAAGATAAGTGGACTCGGGGCGGCACTACTTGTGCTCGCTCTTCAGGGCTCCTTAACTATTTTTTTACTTGCTCTTAACTTTGCATGAAGCAGGCCAATTCAAAACTACACAATTCAGGGCTGATTTAGCCGTAAATTGCCCCCAAAAACACCCCCAAATCAGATAGTTTGCCCTTCGTCTCGTTGATGAAACGCGTGTTTCGCGCCTGCCCTCTGTCCGCAGGCACAAGTCGGGTCTCAAGGAGCTCGAGATCCTGAAGAAGCTGAACGACGCCGACCCCGAGGACCGCTACCACTGCGTCCGGCTCTTCCGCCACTTCTTTCACAAGCAACACTTGTGCATGGTTTTCGAGCCGCTCTCGATGAATCTGCGAGAGGTGCTCAAGAAGTACGGAAAAGACGTCGGTCTGCACATTAAAGCCGTCCGCTCGTACTGCCAGCAACTCTTTCTGGCGCTCAGGCTCCTCAAGAAGTGCAATATTCTACACGCAGACATCAAACCGGATAATATCCTGGTTTGTATTTCACTTTTGGTTGATTGTTTCAGACGGCATGCCGATAAGAGTCTAAAATTTGATTTGATTTATCATTATTTCCGCTCTGATAAAATTTTATTCCGCTAAAAATTTAATCTTTTATCTGTGGAATGGTTCGAGACGCTGCGTAAATAATTTATTTTGAATCTTGAAGAGAAATATTACGAGTTTGCTCAGTTTCCGTTCTAAAATAATTTTTTTTCAGCTGCCTAAATTAAAACCAAACAAGTCGAGAACCCCATTAATCGATTTTTAATAAATTATTGCTAGAAAATCGAATCTCCTGTTTCAATTTTTTCAATTTATATGGTTTTTCATATTTCGAATTATTTGTTTTAGGTTAATGAAAGCAAGTTGGTGTTGAAGCTGTGCGATTTCGGCTCAGCTTCCCACGCAAACGAGAACGAGATTACTCCTTATCTGGTCAGCAGGTTCTACAGATCACCTGAAATTAGTAAGTTACCGATTTCCCAATTTTTTAATTCCTCGCTATTGAGAAATCAAGTCTCGAGTTCCATAAAAAAACACGAGTGGCACGTTCAAATGTTCACTTTAAACAGCCCTGTCTTAAATTCCGCAAAAAGTTGCGAGTAAATTATTTTTTTAATAATTGTTTTTATCAGATTATCGTGGGGAATGTTGCAAAAATAATTTTCACCTTAATTTTGGACAAGAAAATGTTAATAAAGATAGTCTCGGGTAATTATTATTTCTTAATTACGTTACGTCACGCCTTAAGAAACTCTGGAAGTTGAATTTGGACAGTGTCAATTAATTCCTGAGGGTTAAATCAAATTAAACAGTTGGACAATTCGTGCCAAAATTCGGCAGAAATGTAAAAAGTCCGTTATTTTGGCGGATTTTTATTTAAAAATCGCCAGCGACCAATCAGAGAAGAGAGCAGTGCTCTCTGATTGGCCAGATCGAGACAGCAGCGCCACAGTTGTCGCTTAATTACGCTGGCAGTCGCTGCGGCGCTGCTGTCTTGATCGACTGTGAGCCAATAGCCAATCAGAGAGCCTACGTTTTGGAGGCATTCTCTTTGATTAATTCAGACCAAAAACTGACAGAGAAACAGTTTTTACGCTTCTGCCGATTTTTAGCACGTCTTGTTCATATTTGACCGAGTGAATTGGCTCCCTAACCTAATTGAACCTTCAGGAATCGATTATCAGCACTACTTAAATTAAAATTTCCATTTTTTCCACTGTAAATGCGCATTGAAAACAGCTTTTGACTAAAAATTTTAATTATAATTTGTTTTAAAACGCTTAAGAAATAAATAAAATGGATAAAAAATATTGCCCACCAATTTTACTCAAAATTGGATCAGTTTTGAGCTGTCATTTTACTTTTCGAGACTAAAAAGTTGACAAAATCACATATTTTGTGCTCTTTTAATACTGAAATATCATTTAATCAAAAACAGGATTTTTTTCTTGGTGTTTTATTGCTTAATTGATGGCTTATAAATTTCATAAATTGCAATTCTAAATGTTTCCCTTTAAAATTTTCAGTTCTCGGTATTCCATACGACTTTGGAATCGACATGTGGTCAGCGGGGTGCACCATCTACGAACTCTACACTGGCAAGATCATGTTCGCCGGCAAGACAAACAACCAGATGCTAAAGTTCTTCATGGACCTGAAGGGCAAGTTCCCGAACAAGCTGATCCGCAAGGGTGCATTCAAAGACAACCACTTCGACTCGAACTGCAACTTTTTGTCGCACGAAATCGACAAGGTGACCGAGAAGGAGAAGACGGTGGTGATGTCGACCATCCAGCCGACCAGGGACCTGGCCCACGAGCTGATCAACAACCAAAGCCTGCCCGAGGACCAGTTCAAGAAGGTGTCGCAGCTGCGCGACCTGCTCGACAAGATCCTGATGCTCGACTCGAGCAAACGCTGCTCGATAAACCAGGCTCTCACTCATCCCTTCATCCAGGAGAAGTTCTAGGCTAGGCTAAGGCTAGCTCTCACTTGTCTCGTTAGAAAGCAGTGCAATGCGTGTCGTCGTTTAATCCTAATAATTATTGTGTTCGCTGTCGGTCGCGATTTTGTTCACTGTGAGCAGAGTACACAATACAGATGATAATTTTTAAAACTTGCAAAACAGATGTTCAACTTTATATTACCGATATTTTGCCCTTGAAAATAAAAAAGCATATCGTTTATGATATATTTTGCAGTCTTTTAACTCGAAATCCCTCAATCAGTAATTTATCTTCAAGTGGAAATGGCGTGAATAAAAAGAAATTTTAGCCCTTGACAAATCTGAATAAAATAAAATAATTTAATTGTTTTATCTTCAATGTTAATTTTCGTAAAATTAAATTATTTTTAAAGAAAACTTTACCATAAAATTGATTTTAATCTGGAAATAATTGCCAACTTCACAAAACGACGATAATTAATTCTGATGGCAAAAATTATTATTTATCAGAGGCCTGTAAAGTTTTTGTAAAAATCAACGTTTTTTTCCATTCATTGATTACTTTGCGTTATTAAGATTTTTCTGAATAAAATTGGTGTCCATACTCTCTTAAATAATTGTTTCAATTATTCATCAGTCAGTGTGTCCTTACATATAATTAAGATTTTTCCTCTTAAAGCTAAACTGGCTAACAATCGAAATTTTCAGGAATTAAAATTATGAGGATTATCGAAAACCATATTAAAACGCAGTATTTTCTATTCTAAATGTTAATGCTCTCTAGGATAGATAATAAAAGAGACGTAAACCTGTGATTTTTTTTCTGCAGTTTAAATAAAAATTAATACACGGTTAGTATAAAAATCAGGCGATATATTTTAAGAAAATAATTCTTGTTGCCACAGGACCCGTTAATACCCGTTTACGAGCAACTCCTGTTCGGAAACAAAGCTCTCCAAGTTTATAGCTTTTAAAAATTTCCAGTAGGAATTGACCTAGATGATGAGTAAATTTTTTATTTTCTAAATAAAGCAAAATTTTTGCCGTCGAACACTTATGAGCATATAATTAAACCTTATATGACATGAGAAAGAATATTTATTACACGTGCATGCAGTTAGGAGTATTAATTGAACGCGCTAGAAATTTAATAACTTATTTTTTATGCGGTTTGAGCAGAAATTTTGGCAGGATCAATGGGGTAACAGCAAAATTGCAAAATAAAATTAATTTAAAAAATTTATTTAACACAAAAAACAGAAAATATCAATTATAAATATTTTCCCTTGAAAATAATGATGTATAAAAACCATTTTTAGACACTAAAATTTCTACTGCCTGCTCAAAAATAATAAAAACTATTAACATTATCAAACCCAAGTGCACAACTAATGCGACTTACCTGTGAAAATTATAGTGCCAAAGCTCTACTCCGCATTTGGCCATCTTTAATGACTAATGACCTTCTATTAAGCACGGATGATTTAAAATTCTTTTCATAAATCACGTCAACATAACAGCTGCGCAGCTCGTTATACCAGCCGCAAATTGTGTCAAATTCTAAAAAGGCTAAACCAGCTAGATATTTCAATTTTTTAACATCTTGAAGGGAAGACGGGAGAAATTATGATTCGCGCCTCTCTCTGTCTCTCGCAGCGTATTGGCTGGCTAGGAGAGACGGCATCTACGGTTTGCCGTTTTTGCCGCGAACAAAAAGTGATTTGCGTTGCATCCTCTCCAATTCTGCTTTCTGAAATAAAAAAAAAATCGTTTTTTTTATAATTTTTAAATAATGACAAGAGAAATTTGATATAAAACTAGCTGTCGTATTTTCGCCGTAGACATTTCCGGATATTTCTTTAAAATCTAAAACAATAAAGTTGGTTGCCCTCTAGATTTTACAGATTTTTTGGAATTGAAAAAATATGTGGTTTAATATTACTTTTTGCCTCGTGTCGATGTCGATTTCTAATCTAGAAATTATTTTTATTTATTTTTTTAGCAAATTAAATGCTTATACTCAATTCCTAATAAATAAATTGTTTAACCTTTTTTTTAAATCGTTCAGAAATATAGGAGGTTTAGCATCCAATTTATTTTTGACCAAAAATTATTTTAAATTCAATAGGGACGTAGCCGGCTCAAAACTTTTACTAGTAATTTAGCCAGAACATTTTTATCAGTTTTCTTTAAACTAAAATTTAAATTATATATTTCTAAAAAATAATCAAAGGGCACGACGAGGCACAAAAACCTAAAACCGCATTTACCGAACAGCGATTTTAAAACGGCGAGCGCCGGTGTGTGAACTACGCCTTTTGACCTTAATTTCAAAACAAAAATCTGCAACCACTGGCTCGGAGCCAATTTAACGTGAAAGAATCCTTTCAGTTCTCTTCACTAGTGAAGTAAAAAACAATTTAAAAAACAAAAAGCCATGCATGTTGATTAGTCCAATTTCTTTTGACAAGACGTCGCGGAGACAATTCCAAGCTCGAGCGAGTAAAAAATTTCTTTCGGATTTTCTTCTATTCTGATTGCCACATTGCCGCATGCAATTATTGCGCCTCAGTGCGTGCGGCGGCGGCGGCGGTGATGAGAAAATAATAAGAGCCGCAAAAACGGTGCGCGCCGGCGAGTTGGCAGAGGCGCCCAGAAACAGAGACACACACGCTCGAGGTCGCTGCTGCATCTGTGCTTCGGCGCGGCGCTCGCCTCTCGCCATCGCCAGTTCCACTCTGACCGCGCGTCGAGCCGCATCAGCGAGGAAGAAAGTAGTGCACCGCGCGTCCTTTGCGGATCGGAGCGGAGCGGAGAAACCTGTTGCACGCGCGCTTGCCGTACTTGGACCAACAGCACTCCCTTTTTGTACCTGCCAGGTTAGTGCTCTCGAATTAATTCAATTACATATATACAGGTCGTGTCCTTACGTTTGGTTTTTAATTTCATTTCATTATCTGTTTGACGTTGGGATGGGATTTTCAGACTATCGATATTATGCGATTTTAATTTCATTCAAAATCGTTGGTGCAATAATTTTTCCATATTTTTTAATGACTTCTTTTGGCGTGTCTAAATTTTTAAAATAGGAAAAGATAATTTAATATTTTTTAAACCACTTATTAATGTCTAAGACATATTAAAATTTACAAAAGTCTTATTTATTTATTTATTTGCTCTAATTTCTTTTATCACATTAGCCATTTTACTGGAAAAAGCAATACTTCGACGATTCAGATTGTTTTAAATGGAAAAAATAATTGTAAAATATTAAAGAGATGTAGATTTAAATAGTTTCATTGAGCTACATGGCCTATACAGTTGGAGAATTGAAAATTTTTTGATTTTTAGATTAAAAAAATCATCAAGAAGTCCACCTGATTTTTTTTATCTATTTTTAAACGCAAAAAAATAATAAAAAGCATTTGCATAAAACGTAAATTTTTGTTTAGAAAAAAATCGACCTGAAGGAAGAGCAAGAAATGTTTTTTTCACAAAATAAAAAGGCACTGCATTACTAAAGCTTTTTAAATCTTGTAACGTTAATTATTCTACAGAAAAATAATTTGTTTAGTAATCATTGAAATTTGTTAGGCTCTTTGGTAATCGTTGAGACTTTTTTAAATTTGTAATAATGTCAAAATTGTTTCTTAAAAAGCTTATTTACACCAAAATTTGAAAAACTGTCCGTTTATTACGAAAATTTCATTCAAGGGTTTGTTCCTGGCATGTAATCTGCGAAAACTGATAAAATTTGCTATTTTTCACGTGGAATTCTATCATAAAGACGAAAATAGAGCTACAGGATGTGGTGGTCGGAAATTTCCTCCAACAGTTAAAGAGTCATTGGCCAATTTGCCGACAGAATGCACATCCAGTCAAAATCGACCCATCGATTGATTTGTCTTGTCCACCATCGCGAATGAATGAAAAATGGCTTCAAATTTGATTTAAAATCATTTCCCTATTCGGATTATTTGGGAAGGTTGCGAAGGCATTCCGACTCGCTACTTGCTGCTGTGCACTGTATTTCCAGCATGCGAAAATTGATTTTTCGGGACGACCGGATGTCTGACGTTTCAATAGAAGACTCCGGGGAGGGGGCAGAAACACGAGCTGGTCCTTTTTCTGGACTTTTCTTCCTCCAATTAAGCCCGTGAGCCCATTAGAGGTTATTGGAACACGGAATTTTCACGATTTTTTGCTATCTTGACCTTCCAAACTGCGTCAAACCAGGTTGTAGAAACACTGAATTTAAAAAAAAAAAATGCTGTGCAGTGGAAAAAAGCGTTTGTTTTTTTTATTAATTTCAACCAGTTTCTTGAAAGCAATGTTTGCACCTCAATTTTCAATAATTTTCTCATGACCATAACTTCAAAAATTGTCAGAAATGAATTTTTGGAGAAATTCATGCAGAAAATGGCAATTTAAAAGAAAAAATCTGCACAGTAGAGGTAATTTTGACCCCTCCGACCGCAAATTTTAGATTTTCACTGGGGAAGAATGGAAAAAATTCATTCCTTGCATTTATTTCGCAAGAAATTGTTAAAAATTAATTAAATCAAAAAATACCTTTGCAGATATCTCTTAACTCGTCAATAAATTCGCCAGAAAGAGTATTTTTGTAAGAAGATTGCTGCAATTGCTGCAATCCCAGAGTGCTAATGATAATTTCCTGCGTGTTTGTTCTTGAATTCGAGTAAACTGATAATTAAAGAAAAGCGGCAGACTGTTTGCGCATCCTTTTCACCTTTACATAAGAGGCCTATTTATAGAGTGTGTTAATGAACTTGCGGCGTGCAGTGTGCAGCGGCCGGCGGCCGGCTTGCCGCTCACGCACCGTGCAACTGATGAAAAATATAAACATTTATTATTAAACATTCAAGCGAGAATTTCATCATCATTTTTATATTTGGCCGCGCGCACCCGAGGGTGACTAATCCCCCCCATGCACGTCCACAGACGATTTCCTCTCGGCGCTCGTGTGCCTAATTTCGCTCTACGCAATTATTATTATTATATTTTTATCTATCGCATAAGCGAGTTGAGTGAGCTGATAACGCGCGTGGCTGCCCCGTCGCGCCGGCAGAGCAATATTTTCCATTCTAGCCTGCCTCGTGCATTCGAAAAGAGCTGCTTGCCTCGTTGACATGTGCATTTTAATGTGGGAAATGAGAACAAACAAACACACACGACGGCATACAGAGGAGGGGGCCGCTATTCAATTTTCGTCCACATGAGCGCAGGTTTTTGGAGCATTATTCCAAGGACTTGTTGTTTTTATCGGAATATTTTGCATCGATCAAGATTGATAACGATCCGAGCCTTAATAAATACGCTCCGTCGTGTTTTGCCATGAATCCGAAAATATTTATATGGATGCAGAAGATTAAGTGATGCGCGCGCGGGCTCAAGGAGGTGAAGTATAAAGTCGACACGTGAGTTGCACAGCAGAGATAATATGCTCCGACATTGCGTCACTTTTTTGACAGAGATTCGTAGATTAAATGTTTATATTTACTCCAAGACTTGGAAACCCCCATGATTTAAGGAATTTTAAACGTTTAAAATTTTATTTAATAAATAAATATCTGATAAAATTCATTAACTGGCCTCCAAATCCAAATTTAAAAAAATGAAGTGGGATTTTTAATAATTTTAGTCTATAGCATTGACAAATCCGACAAAAATTTATGTATGGGAGATGTCAAATAAGAAAATAAATCTATAGCTATGCAAAATTCAAATAATAAAAAAACCGTGCCTTTTTAGCACCATGAAATTTGAAGGGCAATAATTTATTTTGACCAGTTTCTTTGGCACAATATCATCAGTTATGTTATGTAATCGGTTTTGTGAAGATCGTGGAGAGCGAATAATTGGTTTCTAAATTTTATTGCCATCAGTAAAATATTCACGTGTTTCTTTTCCTTCAGTTGAAACCGTTGGAAAATGAATGAGTGTTTTTGCTTCAAATATTTTATAAGTAATATCACGTCCTTCATGAACAGCAGCGGCCACTGCTTGAAGCCAAGGAATTTTAAAAAGGGGGCGTGGATCCTCAGGAAATTTAAAAAGAAGGCGTGGCACGTGTTGCCAAGATTGGAAATTCTTAAAATATGACGTTTTATGTGAGAATTTAAGCTAAAATCCTGATTAAATGACCGATTCACTAGTTTTTCAGGAAGTTATTGGTTTTCAAATTAAATTCTTATGACTCATGGCCCCAACAGAAATGATCTTAAGTCGGTTAATTTGCTTACAATTAGGAAAATTGACATCACACTCGAATGATTAATTTCTAAAAGTCCTCCGAGAACGTTAATTTCTGTACAATTTAAAAATATTGTGCGCAGAGAGAATAGAAATAGAAACCAAACTGACTTTTACTCATAAGACTATATTATATGAACAGAAAATTTCAATCTTGCAATTCTTGGAAATTTCCTCTTACCACCAAAGTATTTATTTTCTATTCAGTCTATGGTTTTTATTTCATAAAAATCCCTTCAGAATTCTATAGCCTCTTTTTAGTTAAATAAAACATTTGTTCTTTTCCCACAACTGCAACCAGCGGGGACGAGATTCGTGCGACGCGCAGATATGGCGTCCGGTGGAGTATTTTCACCTGAAATTGCACGAAAAGAAGCAAATTTTTAGCCAATATTGTGCAAAATGTGCATTACTCTTAACTAATTGTGTCTTTTGGACCGTAAAAACAAACTCTTGACACTCGTACGGCAATCTAAAGAGAGCTTTTTGTTTCCCACATTCACACGCCATCTTGGATCTGCGCAGTGTGAACAAATTTTATCGCACATCTGGCCCCCGCTGTTTCAATAGGTTGAGATTAAAATGCAATTAAAAAAATAATAATGCGATTATTTTTGAGTGTATAGAATTTTTTCTCTTTAATTGGAAGGACAGAAATTCCCGAATCATTGATCAGTTGACATGGTCTGGCTGCAACAAAGCCATTAGTGGTCTTTATCTCTTCTGCGATCTCTGCGCGAAAATTGCCTTTTCTTTGGCACGTCAAAAGCCTTTTACGGCCTTTACTGCTCGTTTCAGTCATGTTATGTCAGTCTGACGTTCATTTTAAGCGCTGTAACACTCTGCTGAACATGCAGTTGGCCGTTTAAGGCACAAATTAGAGGTCAGTTTGGTTTTCGGAGAAGCGGTTTTAACCAAACCAAACCAAACCAAACCGCGGTTTGGTTTTATAATTCCCTAAAAACAAGATGGCGCCGTGGTTTTGGTTTTTAAATCAAAGAGATGGTTTGGTTTGGTTAGTTTCGGTTTTACCTCTGTAAACCGCCAACCGCAAAATTTATGCTAATAATAAAGCAACAAAACAATTTCACCTACAACCCACCGGAAAATATATTCTACCACAAATTGACAAAAATCCGTTTTTGAATTTTTTTTATATTTTGAAATTCAATTAAAAAATATCGACTTTTAGGCTTTTTTTGCACCTCTAATTCTCGAGTTCTAACAATCAGAATTTCAACAACTACCCACCTTTAGACTCATCTCGACTTGCACTAAATAGCCAAAGTGTTTAGGGGGTATGCTTACCCCATCCGCTTTCAACGTGATTGCTACAATTTTATTATGCTTCCTCTGGGCTTATAAATACTTGAAGTTATCTGAAATTCCTTCCAAATTATCACCCTGTTGCAATCTGTCCCTTCTTTTCAGCTGGTCAGGGGAGATCAATGGTGGTAGTTTTTTTTGGAAATTCTGATGGTTAGAACCCGAGAGTTGCAAAAATTACGAAAAAAGAAAAATTCTTTTTCATTTTATAAGATAAAAAACTTCTTAAAAATAAAATTTCCATCACTATGCAATTTTCTTCTAATTTTTTTTTTCATAGGAAAACTTTTAAGCATAATTTCTATATTTCAAATTTAAAAACATATATTTTTGAAGCTTTCAATATATATATATAGTGAAAACCAACCAATTAATTATGGTTAATCCATAAACCAATTATTGGATTAAACCACGGTTGGTTATGGTTTTAAAACATTGCCGTGTGGTTTGGTTTGGACAGTTTCAAAGTTAGGCTAAGTGGGTTTGGTTTGGATTGGTTAATTTTTTTTAGGTTTGGTTGGTTCTGGTTCGCGAAAAAGCAAACCACACAGGCCTCTAGCACAAATAGAGCCGATTGGGTAAAGATAAAATTCTCGCTCAATGCACTAAAAGCAATAGCGTCTCTGGAATGAAAATAAGAATAAATTATTGCGTGGCCTTCTCGTGTCAAATAAATAGGTCTGTTTGTAATCTACAAGCAAATTACAGTTTTTTTAATTCGTATAAGCCTTGCTGAATCACATTAAATAAATGATGACTGCCGGACAAAAAATAAATAAATTGACAGAGAGGATGAGGAAAAAATCTAACACGTACAAAATAATCTGACGCAATAGCGCTGGGTGCGAGATATTCGGCTGAAAAGGAGGCGAAAGACGTCGACAATCTCGCGTCATTAAATATTTATTTAACAATGCACAAGAGTCCCGTTCTCGCCGAGCTTTTCACGTCAAGTTTCGGGCCTCGCGCGCACACGTGTAAAAAAGCGTGTATTCGCGCGCTTCATCCTGGCTGGGCAAACAATTATTCCGGATGATTCTTCATAATATTAATATAAATCCGAGTCGCGCAATATAACATTTCTCTTGCTTGTGCGTGCTGGACCGAAAAAGTTGGAAACAAAAAGGAAATAATTTACTTTATAACGATAATGGAGGCTTCTGAAGGCCAACTTGTGTGTAAAATTGAAAGCCTGTGCAAGTTCCCAGCACAAAAAGACCGCGTAGCACTTCTTTTTATCGCGCAAATTACCACACTCGCTGCTGCTGCGCGTCTTTCACCGCAATTTAGTTGTTACAAAGTCCCGGATTTGACGTGTCTATACGCGAGTATGTTTGATTCAGCTTTTGATAACAGACGTATGCGAAATTCCGTGAAGTCGAGTGATAAAATTCACGTTTGAAAGGAAAATTTCCAAAATTATTCTCCAAAAAAGTAGCTCCAATTAAATAAAATGTGATTGATAATCATTGAAATAAACAAGATGTCACATCAGGCTTAATGGAAATCTAACAAAATACGTGGGAATGAAATTATTCGGTCGGCACGCCTCCTTTTCGACGCTCCTGACTGGTCACTGGACTGTCTCCTGATTGGCCTCCACTATTTCGACGCCATATTGACTTCTGATCGGCGGGAACCAACACAGATCGCAATCCGGACCACGGTGGGAATTACGACTGCGCAGAAGGTTTTAATTTAGTTCACGCATGCGCAGTAATGAGTTTCAGCCTCCCTGTGAGATAAAGAAGCTATTTGAACTTACTGCGCATGCTTAAGATGCGCACAAGTTTAATGCGCAGCTTCAAAATGGTTTCGGTTTCTTGCACCACAGACCATGCATTAAGCTGTTTTTTATCCTTTTGTGAGTCTATTGTTTTGGAATAAAAAAATAGTAAATATAATTCTACTTATTTATTTTTTTTTATTTGGAGTTGAAAAAAACTTGTGCATCCTTTCGAGAAGGCCTAAATATTGGTTACGCTCATGCTCAATCGCCAAGTCATACAAGTCACGGGCAAATTCATCGCAAATTCCCATATCGTCCAGCATATATATCAGCAGGTCATGCATGAAGTAAGTCTATGATACATTTTAATTAGAATATATATTCTGATTTCTAAGAGAAGTCAATTAACTTACATCAGGTGTAATACTGATGGCATAGGTTTCAATCTTCCGTTCACCCTCGAACAGGGTAAATTCATCAATTTGGAAGGAATCGTATCTACCTAATTTCATTAATTAAATTTAAAAGAGGTTCAACTATTTTTAAGTTCAGGACTTACAGTCGTCTATCGAATAAATGAATGAGCAAGTTAGGTCCAATTTTTGATCACCCTTGATGAGCTCAATTTTAAATGTAGGGTTGAAACACTTTTCGTCATCCTCATCTTGGGGAGGATGTTTGACAGGGTCCACAATGCCATTTACATTCAAGTAAATTTTAACTCTAAAAAAACAATTATATTGCATAACAAATGGATTCCGAGCAAATCCCATCAAATCCCTACCTTTCATCATTTCCAAGTTCTTCGGAAAGCTCAAGTACTGAGCCTTTAGCTTCAATCTTGAAGCCATCCAGTTCTTTAGGCTGGTTCTTACGTGTTGAAATTTCGTTATTCAAATAGTCCAGCAATTCTTTTTCAGCTGCTCATGGAATAATTTACATAATACGTAATTTAATACATATTACGAGCATTTCTCCGCGACATAGGATTCGATTGGCATGTGACAATTATAATTTCCATTTTATTGCTAAAAAAGCACACTTGTTAATAGATGGTGAAATTCAAGGTTTAGAGTTTGGGCGTTTCCAATTTTTTCGGTATCTTTATAACCGAATGACAATCTGAATTTGGTCTTTGAATAACTTATTGTGCGGTAACTATTAATCCTGACGCGATACATTAAAATTTTGAAATCTTCAATTTGATATCGTCCTTCTATTTTTTACCAATGACGCTCATAATAAGTGTTTAAAATTAACAATCTTATTGTTAAAATGTAAGAAATATTAAAAGCAATAACAAAATGTGCACTACTTTTATTAAAAATATGTAATTACAAAATAGTTTAGTCTCATTGATATTGCCTTTGATAACATTTTTCATAGTAAGAATAAAAAAATCGTTAATTTTCAACACCTGATATATGAACTTCATTGGTTCAAAAGAGAAGGATCGTCTTATCATCAAAATTAAGGATTGCAACGCCAACCAATCGCGTCCAATCGACCTCCAATCTCGCGGAGAATAATTCTATACATAAAATTAATGTAGAAAATCTCATATTATAAACTTTTACTTCTAAGGTCACATCCTGGTCGTATTTGCTGCTGGAGAAGGTAAGACTGTGACTCTTAGTCGTCAGCATCTGATTATTTCCCGATGATGATGAGCGCATGAGCCACAAAGGGCGCGTGGACAGATTACTCGAGGCGTTTTTTGGGCTGGCAACAACATTTTGTCTCACAGGATTCAAAATGCTCCTTATCGATGAGAACCTCAACGCCGCTCTCACGATGTTCATCTTGAGAGCGATTATAAGAGCTACTTGAATGCAAAATATTTCAAGAAACTATGCAGAACGGTCCTACGACTTCAACCTGAGCCTTTAATTACGATTACGAATTGGTCACAAATAACACACGACGTGCTGCTTTTCAATGCAGTTGGCTGTGGTACTAATACACACCACACCACTGACAGCAGCAGCACAGTTTTTCTTGTTCAAGGAAAAATTTAAATAATGTAAAATTCTAATAAAATCAGCGAGGTGTAAGAAAATTTGGAGGATAATCTCTTGAAATTACTGTTAAAGCAGCGGGACCAGATTTGTGCGACATGCAGATATGGCGTCCGATTTCCGATGGAGTGTGGGGCGAAAAAACAGTCACGTGAAAATGCGCGAATAGAAGCAAGTTTTGGTCGATATTGTGACGCATAATTTGCATTACTTGTACTAATTGTGTCTTTAGGATCGTAAAAACAAACTCTTGACACTTTGTGCGGCAATCCAAAGAGAGCTTTTTGTTTCCACATTCAGACGCCATCTTGGATCTGCGCAGTGCGAAACAATTTTATCGCACATCTGGCCCCCACTGGCTTGACGAACATATATAAACGGACGCGATCAAATTCAAGAAAGAGGAAATTCCTGCGACCGCCAAGACGGCCGGACCGCCAGATCACTGGGAGATTAACCGAGACGATAATGTCTGGACTGTCTCCATTATTTCAATTTCCTATTGTTAAATTTGTTTGTGCTATCTGCGGCCATCAGGACATAGTATTTAAATGGTTTCGGTTTCTTGCGCCACAGACCTTGCATTAAGCTGTTTTATTTATCCTTTTGTGAGTCTATAGCTGCTATTGTTTTGGAATGAAAAATAGTAAATATAATTCTACTTATTTAACTTTTTTATTTGGCCAACACCATTAACCACAATACTATCTGTAGCAGAGGTAGGTATTGTATATGGAGTTGATAAACACTTGTGCATCCTTTCGAGAAGGCCTATATATTGGTTACGCTCATGCTCAATCGCCAAGTCATACAATTTACCGGCAAATTCATAGCAAATTCCCATATCTTCCAGTATATTCATCAGCAGGTCACGCATCGCGTAAGTCTATGATACATTTTAATTAGGATATAATATTCTGATTTCTAAGAGAGTGTGAATAAACTTACATCAGGTGTAATACTGATGGCATAGGTTTCCATCTTCCGTTCACCCTCGTACAGGGTTAATTCTTCAATTTGGAAGTAATAGTATCTACCTAATTTCATTAATTATATTTTAAAAAAGTCCAACTTTTTTTTAGTTCAGGACGACTTACCGTATATAGACATGAATGAGCAAGTTAGGTCCAATATTTGATCACCCTTGATCAGCTCAATTCGAAATTCCGTGGGATTGTAACCCTTTTTGTCCTCCTCATCTTGGAGAGGATATTTGACAGGATTCACCGTGTCATTTACATTCATGTAAATTTTAGCTCTAAAAAAACAATTATTGCATCACAAATGGATTCCGAGAAAATTCCATCAAATCCCTCTACCTTTCATCATTTCCAAGTTCTTTGGAAAGCTCAAGTACTGAACCTTTAGCTTCAATCATGAAGCCATCCAGTTCTTTAGGCTGATTCTTACGTGCTGAAATTTCGTCGTTCAAATAGTCCAGCAATTCTCCTTCAGCTGCTCATGGAATAATTTACATAATACGTAGTATAATATGAGAATTTCTCCACGAGGTTGGATTCGATTGGCATGTGACAATTATATAATTGCCATGTAATTGCTTACTTGTCAATAGATGGTAAAATTCAAGGTTTAGAGTTTGGGCGTTCCCATTTTTTCGGTATCTTTAAATTCCCCGAAAATCGAATTCTGTTAATGAAAGGGGGTAACTTCTTGACTTGAAGCACACCAAGTTTCATAGGTGCATTATTGATTTTGGCGTCTTTTTAAAGGTTTTTACCGCTGCGTACAGCTAAAAATATAACCGAATGGCAATCTGAATTTGGTCTTTGAATAACTTTTAATGTGGTAGCTATAAATCCTGACGCGATACATTAAAATTTTGAAATCTTCAATTCGATATCATGCAATGAAGTTCATAATAAGTGTTTAAAATTAACACAATCTTATTGTTAAAATGTAAAAATTATTAAAAGCAATAACAAAATGTGCACTACTTTTATTAAAAATATGTAACTACAAAATAGTTTTATTATTTTTAAAAGTTAAGTCTAATTGATATTGCCTTTGATAACATTTTTCTTAGTAAAAGAATAAAAAATCGTTAATTTTCAACACCTAAAATATGCACTTCATTGGTACAAAAGAGAAGGATCATCTTGTCATCAAAATTAAAGATTGCAACGCCAACCAAATGCGTCCAATCGACCTCCAATCTCGCAGAGAACTGTTCTATATATAAAATCTAAATCTAGAAAATAATATTATAATCTGTTTACCTGTTGAGTTCACTCTCTGGTGGATGTAGCAGGAGCAGGAAAGACCGTGACTCTTGGTCGTCAGCATCTGATTATTTCCCGATGATGATGAGCACATGAGCCACAAAGGGCGTGTGGACAGATTAGTCGTGGCGTTTTTTGGGCTGGCCACAACAATTTGTCTCACAGGATTCAAAATGCTTCTTACCGATGAGATTCTCAACGCCGCTTTCACAATGTTCATCTTGAGAAATAGATTATAAAAGCTACTTGAATGCAAAATATTTCAAGAAACTGCAGAACGGTCCAACGACTTCAACCTGAGCCTTTACGATTACGAATTGATCACAAATAACACGACGTGCTGTTTTTGAATGCAGTTTGGTGTGGTACTAATACACACCACACCACTGGCAGCAGCAGCACAGTTTTTCTTGTTCAAGGAGAAAGTTAAATAAAATAAAATTCTAATAAAATCAGCGAGGTGTAAGAAAATTTGGAGGATAATCTCTTGAAATAACTGTTAAAGCAGCGGGTCCAGATTCGTGCGATACGCAGATATGGCGTCTGCGATGGAGTGAGGCGCGAAAAAATGGTCACGTGAAAAAGCGCGAAAAGAAGCAATTAAGTTTTGGCAAATCTTGTGACGTATAATTTGCATTAATCTAAACTAATTGTGTCTTTTGGATCGTAAAAACAAACTCTTGACACTCGCCACGGGAATCCAAAGAGAGCATTTTGTTTCCACATTCAGACGCCATCTTGGATCTGCGCAGTGCGAAACAATTGTATCGCGCATCTGACCCCGCTGTATGTCAAAACGTGTTTATGAAAATATTTACTCAAAATATCAACTTTCAACTTTGAATGAGCAGTTTATATCTTGGTGATTATAAGTTTACATTTTAAGTTATAAATATTGTTAATTTGATTTAAATAATAATTATAAACTCCGATGTTAAAAATTATATATTTTTTAATCAGTAAATTTCAAATATTGAACAAGAAAAAGGTATTCTATTAACATTCCTTATTTTAAAAAATAATACCACGACATATATTTTTATAAGCATCTTTTTTTAAATCGTGCACAAATTGGTAAATGTTGGGCTCTCGAGGAACCACATTTTCGCGGTTTTTCCAACGCTGCTCCGCCGACTGTTTTTCATTTAAAACCTACCGCCCGCACCTACGCGCATAAGCGCTGGAGTGTAATATACAGCAGCAATAAAATAACATTAAACCAAAATCTAATTCATTACAAAAACCGAATAAATGGCTCAAAGTACTAATTATAATCATCATTGCAGTGCAAAAATTGTGTTTAATATGAAATTTTAAAATTAAAATGGCTCCTTAAGCAGAAATTTCAAGAGAATATCCTCCTCCCTTTCTTACTCCTCACCAAATCCTTGAACAGTGCTGCTGCTACAGGTGGTGTGGTGTGTACTAGTACCAACTATACCAACTGCCATCAAAAGCCGCATCTCGTGTTATTTGTGAGCAAATTCGTAATCGTAAAGGCTCCAGGTTCAAGTTGTAGGACCGTTTTCTGCAGTTCCGTGAAATATTTTGCATTGAAGTAGCTTATAATCACTCTCAAGATGAACATCGTGAAAGCGGCGGCGAGAATCTCATCGATGAGGAGCATTTTGAATCCTGTGAGACAAAATGTTGGGGCCGCCGGCCCAATCGCCTCGACTAATCTGTCCACACGCACTTTGTGGCACATGTGCTCACCATCGTCGGCAAATAATCAGATGCTGACGACCAAGAGTCACAGTCTTACCTACTCCAGCAGCATCCACGGCCAGGATTTGACCTTAGAAGGTAAAAGTTTAAAATAAATTTTTCTACATTTTGATTTTATGTATAGAACAGTTCTCCGCGAGATTGGAGGTTGATCGGACGCGATTTTTGGCGTTGAAATCTTTAAGTTTGATGATATTTTTGCCAATGAAGTTCATATTAGGTGTTGAAAATTAAAGATCTTTTATTCTTACTAAGAAAAATGTTATTAAATGCAATATCAATAACGCTTACTTTAAAAAGACCTTTTTTTAAAAGGAATGCATTTGTAACATGAACTTGACTGGTAGAAAATCGTATGATGTCTTCATATAAATTGAAGATTTCGAAATTTTAATATATCACGTCAGGCTTAATAGCTTTCACAATTTTGATGATGAAACTTGGTGTGCTTGTGAAGATTTTCACGGGCTACATTTCAGCCCTGAATCGCGTCCAATCGACCTCCAATCTCGCGGAGAACTGCTCATAACATTATTATGTAAATTGTTCCATGAACATCAGCTTACAAAAAAGGACTGGTGGACTGTTTGAAGGACAAAATTTCCACACGAAAGCATCACCCTAAGGAACTGGATGGCTTCAAGATTGAAGCTAAAGGCCCAGTACTTGAGCTTTCCAAAGAACTTGGAAATGGTGAAAGGTAGGGATTTGATGAAATTTTATTGGAATCCATTTGTGATGCAATACTTGTTTTTTCAGTGTTAAAATTTACTGCAATGTAAATCCCAAGGTGAATTTCCGCAAACCTCGCCGAGATTTTGATGACGAAATGCATTACAAGCCCGCTGAATTTCGAATTGAGCTGATTAAGGGTGATCAAATATTGGACCTGATTTGCTCATTCAATGATCCAATAGACGACTGTAAGTCCTGAACTAAAAAACAGTTGAACTTTTTTTAATTGAAAATTAAATTAGGTAACGGTCGTCCCTTCAAAGTGGATGACATAGGCCTGAACGTGTGTGAACGTAAACACAAGATTGAAATCTATACTGACAGCGGAAAATTTCTTTCTCGTGAGGTAAGTTTAAATCACTCCCAGAAAACATAATATTTTTCCTAATTTAAATTTATCACAGGATTCCGAACTGCAGGTCCTGCATCTGGAAATGCTGAAAGAGAAGGGAATTGACTTTGAATTTGCCCGTAAATTGTATGACGTGGTGATTAAGTATGAGCGCGACCCATATGAAGATGTTCTCGAAATGGTGGAAAGGATTAATTTATAAGATGTGAATTTCCAAATAGAATGAGGCAGTATAATGTGGATTATGATCGTTGCCAAATAAAAAAGATAAAAGAATTATGTTGACTATTATTTTATTATTTATTCCAACAATAAGAGTTACTCACAAAAGTTTAAAAAAAATCACTTAATAATACAAGATCTTTTCTTATAATTATATACTAATTTTCAATTTTTATTTTATTTAGTCCATAAAAATCATAAATTTTTTGTCATTTGAAAACACTTGGAAATTTTTGAAAATTAAACGGTGGAATTAAATTCAAATGTGTATTTAGATAAATTTCAAAATTGAGTTTGGGTTGATATTTGTATTTATTCTTAGCTTCAATGATCAAATGTTTTTTCTTTATCTTGAGTATTAATCGTCAAAACTCACAATTAAAGTGAAATGTTAGTGATTTTTTATTTAAAATTGATTACCACGTGCGAAAATTTCTAATTTTTCTGATAATGAAAACGTAATTAAAATGATAACTGAGCGAAGTTATGTTGCGCGCCCGTCGCCTACTGTAATGTAACCAGGATCGACGGTGTGAAATGCCCCTCTGTTGGAGGAATCAAATTTTCTCCGAAATTTACAGTGCTACACTATGTTTTCTCGCATGATTTGGAATCCTCTCATCCAGATCTATCGGACAGCAAGTCTTTTTTTAAAGAAATGCGGAATTTCAGTGAAAATCGCGATTGCACATTTCCGTTGAGAATTCTCCATTTAAAATAATGCTAACTTTGAGGCCGATTTTCTCGAAAATTTACAGTGCTGCCTATTTATTTTTTAAAATGTTCATGATCCTTAGGACATGATCTCTATGTATGTTACAGGATTTTGCGGGGAAATTCACAATCATTCCTCTTGAAGAGAAGCGAAACTTGAAACATGGCATTTGAGAAATATTATTATAAAGATTTCCGATTGAGACAGCACGCGGTGAAAATGGTTTTATTGCGCACAAGTTGACATACCAGGAATTGGCAAAGCGAATAATCTAGCTAATTAGCAAATTCGCAGAATTCTAGAGGAGAACTAATGTGGTCCCTCTAAAGAAACGTGTGTATAACAAGTGCGTGTTCTCGCGAATTTCCCCATTGCCGTGCGTTTCAAAAGCGGTGGCTCTCTCGCAGTAGATGAGGCGCGCGCGTATTTCAACACCTCTAATATTTTGACACTCGTCGGCATAGTAAAGAAGCTCAAAGGCTCGGCTTTCGCAAAGGCAGAACTCTTAACCTTTCAGCAAATTAAAGCGACACATTTTTGCGCGATTATTTCTGGCCGCGAGGGAGAGCAACACACACACGTTACTCTTCTTGATGCCCTTCGAACGCCTCTGTTTCTGTTTCTTCTCGCCGCGCGCAAGCACACGCCCAAACAAGCTCCATTAATTGCGCCACGCCACGAAGTTACTGACCTGGCTCAATGCAAAAACCGCTCTCCGGTCGCCACGTCGCAGCCCCAATTTTTTCTCTGTTCTCTTGTCTTTGCGTCACCCCGGCTAAAAATAGATCGCTTCGTCTCTCTCGAAATCGGCCGCGTGTGCGTCTTTATTTCTGTTTATGCGATTGTCAAACATGTTTTTGTGGAGCGCATTACGAAATTGAAACCGGAAATCTATGGTTGGATTTTTTACTTTCTGGCAAGACAAAATCCGGAGAAGAATGGAAATTTTTAAATCAGTTTTGTCGCTAAATACCGTTTGAAAACAAAATGAAATTTTGCCTAATTTCAGTTTTTACGTAATTTTAAACTGCCATTATTTAATGAAAATTGGTCGCATTTCTATAAACTTAAAAATTTTTAATCTGCTCAGCGAGACAACTCGAGTGATGCAAAAATTCCCAACAAAAAATGTGCAGGGAAAATTGCCTGAAGAAATTACAATTCGTAGAGCTTTCATAAATGTTTAAAGCATTTTAATATTTTTGGGTTCCATATATTTTGTTGATAAATATGAGTCAAGAATTAGAATAGTTTCCCCGGGAAATGTGGGAGGGGAAATTTGTATCAATAAATTTTATTTTAAATTAAATATAGCTCGCCATTATTTAATTCATTTAAAAAATGCAATTAAATAAAATATTAATTAAGTTTTAAATTTTCAGGATTTTTAACTTAACCTTATAGTTTTACAGTGGTAGGGAAGTTTTTTAATAACACAAACCGTAATGGTGAATTTTAACTTTTCTTTTGCACTTCAAAATTAAAAAGAATTTGTTGAGAAAATAAATTATTTTTCGGTTAAAAACAAATTAATGCGAACAAACGATTTCAAACTCCACGTGTAGACAAGTTTCCTCAGGAGACATTATTTATGTCTATTGGTATTTAGTCTTTTTCTGTTTATAAAAAAAAACGGAAAGGAAAGACTGGCCCCAACACCATCACAAAAAAAATGGTTGGGGAATTGCTTGTCAAAGCGCAAACAACAAAAGAGAGGGAACTGGTTCTGCAGAGGAATTTTATTGTGCGGACAATAATGCAATCACTGGGTGGTCCATCCACAACTCTCTCACAATAGAAGCCCACGAGCATGGAAAACAGCTGGCTGCTTGAATAAATAGGGGTAGATTTCTGTCGCTTTTGATTCCCCCCATCTTTTGCAGTGTGTTGTTTGCCGCTTTTACGAAATAGGTCGAGCGTGGAATTTTTTCTGTATTCTTCAAATTATATTCATTTTATTGCACTACAGCGGGGTTGTGAGATGTGACAGGGGACGCAAATTTAGTTTTGTGAAGCAATGATGAAGTCTGTTCCAATTTATTACATATTCAATTCCTGTCGATTTAAATTTTTATCTATTCACATCAATAAAGTTAAGTGTGTGCTTTGACATTTATTCAGATCTTCCCTGTCAAAGAACCAGACAAAAAGCGATCAGTCATATATACGAAAAAACCGTCTGAAATCGGTGAAATAGGTCACATTTCCGCTCATAATGTATTTATTTTATTTCAAGTGGTATAGAGAATCAGAATGTACTAAAACAACAGTATTAATTATGTCAAGATGAGGTCAATTTTGTGTGCATTACATACTCTTTTGAGATCTGCGCTTTTTATTATTTTATTTTATTTCGGAAACGAGAGAAATTTAATTTCTAAATTAAAAAAATACATTTTTTATTTCCAAATGAAAATAAAATAATTGAAATAATGTTGCAGTGTCAGAGAAACAAAACCAAAATGTATTTAATTTATCAATTTAAAGTTGGGCCATTTAAAAAAGCTTTAAAATTTGTATCGCGAAACTCTCTCTTAATTTTTTTTATGCTGCATTAAGTGAAATCTAATCTGAAGGAGAGTTCAATTATACTGATAAAAACCAGTGCTTATATAGTTTTATTTATAAATCCTAAATTAAATTGAATCTACAGAGCTTAAAATTCTTGTGAAAAAAATTACTCGTTTTGTCTTCAGAAAGGGACGACAGATGCGAAAACACGTGCTCCGCAGATGTTCCGTCGTGACTTTTTAATGGAAGAGCAAATATTGTGAATGTGAGCGGACGGAACGAACGGACTCAGAGTGAAATGATAATTAGCAATTGCCGAGATCAAATATTGCTACATGGCGTGATGCAGGTTTGCGCCGAGCGGATAAAAAGTCGACTTTGCTGTTGACTCTCGCAAGTGTTTGTGCTCTCGGTAATTACCCGACGAGAGCATACACTCCAGACCTCATTGATGACACGACCCTAAACAGTAAACAGACTTTTTTGCCTCCAGAAATATTGACTTTTAATTTGAAAAAAGGGGGAAATGGGCAGGGGCAGATCTGGGATTGTGTTTTAAGGCCAATTTTGGGTATTTACAGGAATTCTTTTGGAACAACTTGTGCACTATTAAAATCTTTATTATTTTCTGCACTTTGCTAGACTTGGGCCAGGTTTTAAATTAATTACCTCCAAAATAAATCTAATATTACTTCACATTTTTGGGTTTCTCGATCCCATCCGAGGACAAATAATTAAAAAGTTCAGGTAAAAAACTAGAAATAGTTATTTTAGGGGATACAAATAGTACTTTGGGCTGGATATTATTTTAAAAAATTAAAATTTTAGCTTAAAACATTTTAAATTACAGGCAACAACGGACAAAGGACCTCTGATCCTACAAAATATTTAGTTTTCTGGGAAAATTATAACTTTAAGTCTTATTTTTTAGCACTAAAAATACCATTAAATTATTAAATTTCATAAATTATAAATAAAATAGTTGGTTTTATTTAAATTTAAAAAAAAATGGATTGAGCAATTTTAGCAAAAATAAAAATTTTCCTGATTGTTGACCATTAGCAAGTTTTAGGCTTATTTATTCCGGAATCAGAAATGATGATTTTTCATTACTTGCCACTCTGCTCTGCAGTGTTTGCTTTTAAGACACTAATAGATTTTGCAAACCAACAGGGTGTTAATTTTTTTTAACTGCTTTTTTCCTTTAAAAAATATTCCGGTAATCCAAACTGGCCGATTTCACCGAAACATAAAATTTAATTTTAAATAATAATCCATCGTAAACACACATTTTTAATTCCTCTCCTGATTCTCTAGCTAATTTATTTCAGTCTCAAATCCACAGAATTAAATTATTAGCGGTTTTAGAATCCGCGGTTTCTAAAATTCACTAAGTCACAGAATTACCATCTCCTTTTTTCCTGAATAAATAAAAACCTGCTGTCGGCCAGCAATCTCATTAAGATGGTCCCGAGTGCACGACCGTCCGGCCGGCCGGCACGCTGGCATTTCAGAATACGTGACCTCAAAAGCTCAATTATTATACGATCGAGGCACAAGCATGCACACAACGTACGAAAAAAATATAAAATAAAATGAATGCTGCAGCGCTTTGAGCGAAAGAAAGCAGCAAACAGGCATTATAGAACTCGAACAAACTAACACACAATGAGTAATAAATAAATTAATAGTATTTGCCCGCGGGAAATCGAAACATACTGGAGATTCCCCTTTGCAATTAAATATACAAACTGTTTGCTTCCTCTTCTCGATTTTTTGCTGCAATATGCTATGACGCGTTAATTTTCATCTTTTTTATTGTTTTTTTTTGTTGCAGAAAATATGGCCGAGGATTGTGAGACGGGCGAACAATGCCTTGACCATGAAACTGGCGAGCACTGTGCTGCTTTCACGTCTAATCAGGTGAGTAACATTTTCAAGTCTGACACGGCCTTGAAACACAATGCACTCATTATACAAATTCGTTTAAATGATCACTTGACATTGCGGTTATTATGCAATACACGCCGAGATGCCTCTGCTTCGAGTGCTTCGACTCTGAAATTAAATTTAATTATTGAAGTTATTTCTGGTTATTATGCAATGCATCGTAAAGCGATAATAATTATTGCGTGAGCTTGTTTATAATCACTCCGTTTTTTTTATCTAGACAGCTGGAATTAATAAAACTGTGTTGGCACATTTATTGTTGTTTAAAAATAGAAGCTGATGCGACGAGTTTTAATTTACCATTGTTATCAGCATGGTGAAACAATCAATGGGAATGAAATTGTTTCAATGAAATTTTTAAAAATTCACAAAATTGGTATTTTTTCTGATTTTATTTTTATTTAAAATGGTAGTGCAATGGTAGTTGCTAATGAAAAAACTCATCCCTTATGGTTCAGTTGAAGCCCAATTTGACCTTTGTAGTTGTAGCAGTGTAAATTTTTTAGAAAAGTGGCTGCAAAGTTAGGACTGTCTCCTTGCTTGAAATCCTATTTTATTTCACTAAAAAGGAATTTCTCTGAAAGGTTTCACACGCTGTTGGACAGATCTCGACGAGAGGAATCGAAATCTGCCAAGAAAATGTGGCCATTCGCTGGAAACTTTCGAGAAAATTTGAATTTTTACGGTAGCAAAGGTCATTTTTTTAATATAAATATTGCAAATTTTCGAACAAATTGTTTATCGATCAATTATTGCATCCAACAATTCAAATATTTTTCGATTGTAGCCCTGTATCGGTCTACTTTAAATAACAGGCGATGAAATAAATTATAATTTGAATATTATTTTGATATAAACGCTCACTCTGACGGACTTGGATTTGATATTCACGCGTACTTGATTGAGTTTTTCATTTGCCTTGACTTATTTAATTATTTTATTAGAACAGTAACTTTTCTATCAGGTATATTTGCTAAATTTTATGTATATAATAACAAAGCGGTTTTATTTTAGATTTGAATTAAAATAAAATTTAATTATTTTGTGTTTTAAAACTAAAATATCACCTCCTGGCCGTAAAAAATATAATTGTGCAAAATTTCAATCCAAAAAAATAATTTTTGTTCCAGGTATTGGCTTCAAAAGCATCTTAAATGTGATTTTGATTGAAAATTATTTTACTAAAATTAATTTATTATCGTGATATTGCTCTCGTCAGAAATAATATCCTTGGATAATCCAGGAAAATTTGCCACATTCTACTGTTTAAAATTAACTGTGCAATTTGAAGTTAGCAGAGACACGTAAATTAGAATAATAATTGATTTTTATTCATTATTTTTTTAAATACTAAATTTGCGAGACAAGATTACACGTCAACCCGCGAAATTTCCTATTCCTTGAGGGGCAGTCAGCGGGGGTCAGATTCGTGCGACGCGCATTAATGGCGTCCGGTGGAGTATGGCGCGAAAAAACGGTCACGTAAAAATGCGCGAAAAGAAGCAAGTTTTTGTCAATATTGTGACGTAATTTGCACTTGTCTTTTGGATCATAAAAACAAACTCTTGACACTCGTACGGCAATCCAAACGAGAGCTTTTTGTTTCCCACGTTCAGACGCCATCTTGGATCTGCGCAGTGCGAATCAATTTTATCGCAAATCTGGACCCCGCTGGTAGTGTTTAAAAAGATATTTTTTTCTTATTTACAAGTTTCTGTTAACTTAACATTGCAAAATTACGAAAACCTTGTTACAAAAATAATTTAATATATCGCTAATTATTTAAATTTTGTTCAGGTGATGGTGGCGACGGACGCGGAGACGGGCGAGAAAGACTGGCGCTGCCTTTCGACGCGGCGCAGGCCGACGCACACGTTCCACGTTCCCCGCTCGCTCCTGACAGCTGCCGCGGCCGCCGAGGGCCACGAGGAGGCGACGGAGGGGAGGTTGCGTCCTTCAGCGCTGGAGGAGGGCCGGTACCGCGCGTTCTTAGCCTGCGTAGCGGTGGCACTGATCGCCTTTCCCTCTGTCACAGTGGCCGCGTGCTTCGTGAGCGAGGTGGTGCTGCACTGCTGGCAGCACCGGGCGGCGCGGCGCAAGGGCGCCCGCCGGCCACGCCCCCCGCCCTGCCTCCTGCAGCCCATGCAGCAGCTCGTAAGTGCCTTGTGTGCCGACTGCCAAGTTGACCGCTTCTACCGCACCGTCGAGCAGAAGCGCAGGAACCGCAAGCTCAGCAAGAACGCGGCCAGGGTGCTGCTCCAGGGCTCCGTCTCCTGATCAGGGCCACCCTGCGAGCGAGTGCCGTCCGCAAAACTCTGTTCTCTGATGCACACCCGGCAGTCGCTGACCAAAAATGCGATGCCAGAGTGTGCTGCCATCTGCCGAGAGATATACACAGCACGTCTCGGGCCCTTTTGGTTTTCAGATTTTTTCCATTTAGTTTTATAAGTGCGTGTTATTTCTTCTCTTTCTCTCTTTTTCGTATAAAGAAAGGTTCCTGAAGGTGCGTGGCAAAGTCCCTGCTTTTATTCTTTTTTTGTGACGTTTTTTGTTGTGTTTAAATGATTTTAACGCTGAATCGTATCGTCCATTTTGTACATTTTTAACGGGCGTCATCTCGGTTTCTTTGTTGTGATCGTGTTATTGCCGGCCAGTTTGTCGTCCTGGTGTCTATGTATATAAGGTCTGAAAAAAGGGTCAGTATAATTGTATATATTAATATGACGGCGAACTTAACGTACAAATGTGAGAAATGTGCCAAAAACGATTAAGATTTTAGTATCATTTTTATCATTTTTATTATTTCAAAGATTTAACTCGTTGTGAGATAAAGAGGTTTGGAATATGTATATATACAGAAATTGATAAATTTGACCGTTGGATATATGTAATGTTTTATAGTATATTACAATAAAATGAGTAAAATCTCTACAAGGTACGAAACATTCTTGTCTTTAATTATTCAATTACGCTGGGATGCTACAAAACAACACGAAACACAATTATAAATCTGGAAGAACAGGTTCACAATAATTTGTTTTTATTTCTCTCGAAGACTTTAATGAGAAAACCCCGTTCTGCTGAAATGTATTACAAAGCTACAAAACGTGCTTAAATCGTGGATTAATTTTTTTCAATTCAAAATTCAAATTCGAAATAATAAATATACTTAATTTGGGTGATAAGGATGCAAACAGGAGAGAGAGGTCATAAAAAATCAAGAAGCAAAAGAATATTAAACGTCAAGCATGAGACCAACCTGCTGTCAATCCTACACGCTTTGCCGCCACGACGCCACCTGCCATCTTCTGGCGGGCCGTTGAAATTTTCCAAACTCTAGTTCACTTTTGGGCTTAAACTTTAAGAACTGTTGGGGTTTTAGGCCTTCTTGGTATTCAAAGGACTAATAAAATTGTAAATTTACGCATTTCAATGAGAATTTTTGCGGTTGGAAAAAAAACCTTGAGTATTAATACCTAAAAAGAATTATCGTTTAATGTCTACGACCATATCATGTTGAACACACCGGTTCTCGTCCGATCACCGAAGTTAAGCAACATTGAGAGCAGTCAGTACTTGGATGGGTGACCGCCTGGGAACACTGCTTGTTGTAGGCGCATAACTTTTTGCGTTTTAAGATAAAAGTTTTAGTGCGTGGCCCTTGCTAATTGTTAATTTTGATTTTTTTCGGTTATTCATCCACAAATGTATAAACTGTGCAGGCCCAAACCAAAGATGTGCAAGTGTGCGGCTTTTAATCATTATAAAATGATTAAAAGGTCAATTCTGCGTTCAGCTCAATAATCCTTAGATATGACTGGAAAGGCTTTAAATTAAGGGCAAAGAAAACGTCGGCTTCTCGCTAATAGAATCGAATTTTTTCCAGAGCTCACCAGAGAGAATATTAAAAACTTCCAATCATCAGAGAAAAAGCCACGAGCCGTATTTTCTTGTTTATATATTGTGGCGCCTTCTCGCCACTACTGTCCAACTACTTTGCATTTAACCTGTATCGCCAGGTGGCAGTACAGAGGTGTGCAACAATCAGTGCACCCTTACTGCACCTTCTCTCCACTGCACCTTAAGCCTCGCACGACAGAAGTCGCAACACAATATTCTCTCTCCGGCTAGGATGAGTTTTCGTGCGAGGATGTTCTAGAAACTTTGATCTCGAATTAATTAGACCCGAACTACGGGGTAAGTGTATTAATTGTTTGTATTTGAATGTGATGTTTTTATTGTTATGATCATTTATTGTATTTGTGATTTTTGATTATTTATGTAATTTCACAGTCTTGATCCTGATCTTAGTCTTGATCTTATTACTAAACCACGAGAAATGAATAAAAGACGAATTACTACAATGAGAAAGACGCATTTCTGTCACGGCTTCCACGTATACCCACAATATACAAAATAATTTATCACTGGAACCAAGTTACTATGAGAAGGTAAGTTGAAAATTGAACTCAATGTTTTCTAAAGCGAATTGAGAATTTACATTAAAAAAATAATTCTTATCAGGAATTTGGTAAACATTTTTTACAAAACATATATTGAAAGGAAGAATTAAAACACAGAAAAATTTTATCAAACTAAAAATTAACGTCTATATTTTTTAAGAACAGCAATCAGTTCCTCGTCCACAAAATACTTTTCAAACTCGCTACTGATATTGTGATTTCCGAAAAATTGGTTGATGCCGTCGATTTCGTCATTTGTCGTTTTGCCAATCGCAAGGCTTCTTGCCAGCAATGCGTATTCAATAAAGCCAGCAAGAGTATAAAAATCCAACGAAATGATACTAATAGTTGGCAGCGAGGCAGCAACGCATTTAATAAACGCCGCTACTTCCTTGAAATAATCAGCATTGAGAGTTCTTGCCGAGGCGAAAATCGAAAAATTAAGTTCTTTCAGTTTTCCCAAGATTTTCTTCTCTCTGATTAATGAGCTAACATTCCTAAGATCCTCAACATCAAAGTCGCATTCGTCGAACGTTATCTTTTCCAAATTCGGAGCTCGAAGGATGTCAGTCAGTCGGATGTGTTGGTTGTTAAAGACCCTGGTACAAAATAAATCATATTATAATGAGCTTTTCGCTTCTCAAACTAATTTAAAAGAGACTTTTACCTCCTGAGAAAAATTCTGATATCCTTGAGATTGCTGAAAAACGCGACCGGCTCCAGATCTACCATGAAATGTGCCATGAATTCGAGTTTCTCCAGCTTTGGACACAAAGCTAAAAGTCGGCCGAGCGAATACTCTGTTGATACGCTATTGCAATCATTCTCAACAAACTGAGGCGGATCATCATCATGAAAACAAATAGCCAGCAGATTTGCTCCGAATTTCTCCACAAAGAGGCGGAGAATGTTCTGCGGAACCTTGGTGAACTCCAGACTTTCCAAGTGAACCAGCTGAAGCAACGCTTTCAACTTATCTGCTTCGTTGGCAGCGGAGGTCGACCATACAATCTGTTGAAAAACGGCATAATGTTTAAATTGTTCTTGAAATTCCCAAAATCAGTCAGTATATCAATCAGAAAAATTCAGATAGATTGCCAGATTAACAACAACATTTAAGTTAACATTTTTTCAGCGGTTTTTAATACTAAAAACAATTAGTTGACGTTCCCTGAGCAGATTTTGGTTTTTAGCGTGTGAATTTAAATAATATATCCCAAGAATATGAAACCAGAACGAAAAAGTATCTAAAAATTGAATATGAAAAATATGTGGCACCATTGTTGATAGCTTTGGAACAATGAATGGCGTTAATATCCATTCAGGCATGCAATTTCTTTTTACATACGGAGTGGAATTGTTTTACACTTACCTTGAGATGCGTGATCAAAGGGTAAGCCAATGGTAAACGGGTGAAACTCTCCACAGAATCATATTGAACCAGCAAGTGTCTGAGATTTGATGAGTTTCCCGAAGCTTGGGTAATTTCATTAGATGACGCATAATCTTCATAAGAGCTGAATACGCTTGAAAACGCTTGGATGACGCGAAGATTAGGGAGATTCTCAGCGCAAACTTTGGTGAGGGCATTCCTGGCACGCTTTTGATCCGCCGGTGTGTCAAACAGAAAAACTTTCAATTTTGGCATAGCGTTTTCCAGTTCATCAGCAATAATCGGCTCTGTGAAGTCAAGCCGGCCTAATATGTCGTCAGCTATGTTAAAATGTAGATATTCCAGGTCGGGAAGGCGTTGGCAAAGCCCGATCAAGTTAATAAATTTGATTGCGCAAACTTTTTCAATTCTTAGAACTTTTAGGCGTTTAAAATTTGCCAACGCCTGCAACAGCTCAACATCGGCAATATCAGAAACATTTAAGTAGTGTTCTCGAGGGGCGACGAGCAGAGAAAGCTCCTCAATGTCAGCAGCCTTTTCAGATATGCCAATCACCGTCTGTAAAAATTAACAAAATTAAATATTGCACGCCTGATATCTTCATATCAAATTCTCACCTGTTTAAAATCTTCGTATCTTAGTCGTTTTACAGAGAAGGATAGAAAAGCCGTCAAATCGACTTTTGTGGGTCTCATGGCGAGATAGAGATGAAGAGCAGGAATCATTAACACAGACACTTCCATTGCTTCTCGCCGCAGTGAACTACACCTTGTTTCCATCAATTTTACCACAATCTTTGGAATCAATTCAATGGCTGAAAATAATCGAAATATATTTGTTGTTAACTTCGAAATAAATTTTATATTTCAGGGAAGGATTTTGTGTGTTTTCGCGAGAGTATCAAGGTATTTTTGGTCCAGATTGAAATTTTGATGTGATCTTTTCACCTCCTGGCGAAGCTTTTTAAGTAGAACTAGCTTGCTATTGGCAAAAAATTTTTAGGTCAAAGGTCAAGGCTACAAATTCGTTCAGTTACAATTATCGCAAAATATTCCCACTCGGATTTTGTTGCAAAAACTACCCACAGTTGGAATGGTCTGGACCTGCCCTGACAAGTTGAAAGGTTTAGGGGTGCTTATCCTCCACTCCACCCCTAAATTGTTAAACTTCAACCTTCTAGAAAAGGTAAAAAAATGTAGCATCTTACAGTTAGGAATGGAGGGTAAGCACCCCTAAACCATTCAACCTGTCAGGGCAGGTCGAGACGAGTCCAACGGTGGGCAGTTTTTGCAATTCTGATGGTTAGAACCTGAGATTTGCAAAAATATCCGTATATGAAAATTTTCTGATATTTTCTTTTTGCGCTGCTATTTCGGATTTAATATCAGGAGCTGAAAAATTTCAAAAATCGCGAGCCCCGAATTTTTTGGTCAAATTTTCAGGTTACACCCTATGAAACACCCCTGAAAAAGTCGGTTAAAATGGACAGTTACTCTTAATACCCCACTCCAAAACACACATATAAAACCGTCGAAAATATCTTTTAACTTGAAAAATTTGGCAATAAAATACATACGCAAGTTGGTGAGATGAGTCAGTTTGAAATCAACAGGGAGCTTCGTTCCAAAACCACAGGCAATGGCCCGGATTTGATTTGCTGCTTCTGCTTCAACTTGCATAAATTTCGACATTATTTGAAAATGAAAAGAGAATGCCATGGCAGCTACTAGCTTGTCTCAACCAGTCCTCGATTGTCTTGAAACACGGCCTTCTACAGAACCACAAATGCACGCAGGATTTGAGCTGAATTTACGGAAATATTTGAAGAGGGATGTTTATTGCACAGCACGGAGAGCTAGCGTGCGTTTTCAAACACCTGTTTGCTGTTGTGACGCTGCTAGCTGTGAGAAAAGGAGGGAAAATATTATCCCCTGATTCACCCTCAGGTCCCTCAGGTGGCAGCACTCCTTACTCAGGGAGAAATTTAAGGGCTGCTGGCGGAAACGTGCGTGAAATAAATTTATATATAGAGCATTTTAATTCAGGAAAAATATCCTCTTTCCTATTTTCATTTTGGCTTATACTGTCCCATTATTTTTCCTAGTTCTCAGTGAATATTTTTACATTTAATTGACCAGCTGCATAAACCGTTAGTGTTCAAAGCCGCCAGCAGATGGCGCAACCACAGACTTTCTTAAAAAATTTTGTTTTAAGCGGTTTTAAGGCATTTCCGCTGCGATATCAGACTAAATCTAGCTATTTTGAGTTCTTCAATTAATTTGCTTTATTTTTTGACGTGCTGAAAACCAAAATCGGTTGAGCCATTCGCCGTAGAAACGTTGGGAAAGATTTTTTTATTTCAAAAAATAGTTTTTCACGATTCTACGGCGATTGGCTGAACCGATTTTGGTTTTCAGCACGTCAAAAAATAGCAAATTAATTGAAGAATGCACAGTAGCTAGATTGAGTCTGAAATCGCAGCGGAAGTGCCTTAAAATCGAAAGTCTACGGTGGCGCCATCTGTTGGCGGCTTCGAACACTTAGGGTTTATGCAACTGGTGAATTTTGGCACTTTTAAATAGCACAAAAATATCGGAATTGATTTAAAAAAAACAAATAGGAGCTATATGGCATAGAAATATTAAATATGTTAAATATAAAACGAGAAAAGCTACAGCCAATTATATTTTTTAATCGAGTTATTATCTTTAGAACCGCGGCCGCTCTGAGATAAATATTTTGCTGCCATTGCTTTTCTGCTCAAAAGGGAACCGAGCGCAGCGATTCATATTATTTTAATTAATCCATTGAGGACTCATATCGTCTTGGACATCTCCAGACTGTGAATATCGGAGCCGCTCATGCTGGTGAAAAAGCAGTGTCGGAGCCGAGGAACTCGGCGATGCCCATGCGGCGATGGCCGATTTGCTGTTGCCGGGGGTAGCAGGGTGGCTCGCCAACAATGCCCTCGGACACGTTAATTTGGGTCGCATGCGTCATCCAGGCCCAAACCACGGATGTGCGAGAGAGCGCCGAACCGCACAAACCGCGTCACGACGCCTGCACATTGACAGAAGTCGACATACATTTTTTTAACTGATTTAGGACTGACAAAGGACTGATTAAATCTCAGATTTATGCATTTGAATGAGAAATCTTGCGGCTGGAGGAAAAATGTTGAGTCTAAATTTTTGTGAAGTCCTCATGAACATTGTCTACGACCATATCATGTTAAACACACCGGTTCTCGTCCGATCACCGAAGTTAAGCAACATTGAGAGCAGTCAGTACTTGGATGGGTGACCGCCTGGGAACACTGCTTGTTGTAGGCGCATAGCTTTTTGCGCTTTCATATAAATGTTTTTAGTGCGTGAAACTTGTAAACCACATGTTGGGTAACCCTTGCTTGTTATTAATTTTAATTTTTGCGGTTTTAGTTGGTTTTTCGCCAACTAATGTGCCAAGCGCATAGGCGGAAATGGTGTTTTTTTCTGTTTGATGATTTTTTTTAAAGGAATTAGAGTAATGAATGTCCTACTTTGTTCTGCAGTACACAGGGCTCTGTTGCTAGGGTCGGTTACCCTCTCTCGGTAATAAATTTACATTGGTGTTATTATCATGCTGTTTAGACAAACAACTAGATGTGCGTCTATACATAATTCGGTTCTTTGTAATTCACAAGGCAGTCTGTTTTTACCTTCTATCTTTAAAACACAAAACAAGCGTCTCTTGGATGAAAACACTCTTTCAAAGAAATGTTTTGGCTGGCCCAGCAGTGTTTTTCATATACTATCTCTGGTTTCGAAGCAAATTTGCATAAGTATTAAGTTTAGTTTATTATATTGGTTTTCATGCGATTTAATTACCTATTTGATTGCACTATTTATAGCGAAAATTCTTTAATACTTGCTAAAATAGCATATGTACATGATAATACAAAGTTAAGTTACTCAATTTCAGTCATCAGAATGAAAACAGGAGAGAAGATTAATTAAAAAATTCAAGAAGCAAAAGAATTAAACAGCGAGCATGAGACCAACTTATTATCATTTTTACGCCTTACCGCCAACAACGCCACTGCCATCTTCTGGCGGGCCGTTGAACTTTTTGAAACTCTAGATCGCTTTGGTTGTGAAACAAAAATAAAAAAAAGAGTTTTAAAGCCCTTTTAGTAATCAAAGGACTGATTAAAAGTTCATATTAACGCAGTTCAATGAGAATTCTTGCGATTGGAGAAAAAGATTTGAGTCTAAATATCTGTAGAGTTCTTATTCACATTGTCTACGACCATATCATGTTGAACACACCGGTTCTCGTCCGATCACCGAAGTTAAGCAACATTGAGAGCAGTCAGTACTTGGATGGGTGACCGCCTGGGAACACTGCTTGTTGTAGGCGCATACCTTTTTGTATTTTCAAATTAATGTTTTTGTGCGTGAAACTTTTACCACATATAAGGTGACGACCCTTGCTAACAATAGTTGAGTTTTTCTTAATTTTTTTTAGTTTTTCTCACAAAATATAATTATGTAAATCGCATAGGCGAAAATGGTGTTTTTTCGCCTTTTTCCGCGATTTTTCCAACGCCTCTTTGCCGACTTTTTACGTCAAAAATCACAAACCAACACATAGGAAATCGCTTTTTAAACTTTATAATATAAAAATAAAATATTGAAGCAAATTCCCACTAAAAATAATGTTCGACTCCAGCTCAGGAGCTTTCTGAATCATTCCTGTTTTTCGACAGATTCCCGGGATTGATCTCAGGGTGGAGGTGCCCTGAAGAAGGTCGTCTGGGTAGGTCAGTAGATAAAGCTTGTCGAGACCTTTCGTTTGAGACTTCGTGACTTGAAATCCAGCAAACCGTTGAATTTTAACAGAAAAAAAAACATTTCCGCCTCTGCTCTTTACACATGTGGGCGAAAAACCGACAGAAATCATAAAAATCAAAATTATTAATTGGCAATACGCTACAAAGGTTACCCGACATGTAGGTTCCAAGTTTCGCGCACAAAAACATTTATTTGAAAGCGCAAAAAGGTTTGCGCCTACAACAAGCAGTGTTCCCAGGCGGTCACCCATCCAAGTACTGACTGCTCTCAATGTTGCTTAACTTCGGTGATCGGACGAGAACCGGTGTGTTCAACATGATATGGTCGTAGACAATGCTCCATAGGACTTCTCAAAAATTTAGACTCAACATTTTTCCTCCAGCCGCAAGGTTTCTCATTGAAATGTATAAATTTACGATTTAATCAGTCCTTTGATTACCTATAATCCACATAATTCTCTTAATTTTAAGACCAAAGCGTTCTAGAAGTGGAAAAGGTTCAACAAACACCTTTAGTTTGAAAACCAATTTACGTTTTAATAAATCAATTCTAAAAATTATAAAGAAAAGATAATATAAAGCTTCATTGTAAATGCAAAATAAAAGTCGAGACGAAAATTTTAAAGATTTAAAATTTTTAAAAATTGTCAAAATCAGTTAAAAAAATTTATGTCGACTATTCTGTCAATGTGCAGGCGTCGTGACGCGGTTTGTGCGGTTCGGCGCTCCTCGCACATCCGTGGTTTGGGCCTGGATGACGCATGCGACCCAAATCAACGTGTCCGAGGGCATTGTTGGCGAGCCACCCTGCTACCCCCGGCACCAGCAAATCGGCCATCGCCGCATGGGCATCGCATCGGCTCCAACGACACTGGTTTCACAGTCTGGAGGTGTCCAAGACGATTATGAGTCCTCAATGGATTAATTAAAATATTAAATATGAATCACTTCCCTTTCGAGCAGAAAAGCAATGGCAGCAAAATATTTATCTCAGAGCGGCCGCGGTTCTAAAGATAATAACTCGATTAAAAAATATAATTGGCTGTAGCTTTTTTCGTTTTTTATTTAATATTTCTATGCCTTAGCTCCTATTTTTTTTTAAATCTGATTGAATTCCGATATTTTTGTGCTATTAAAAGTGCCAAATTAAAAGTCAAAATATTTCACTGAGAACTAGGAAAAATAATGGGACAGTATAGGCCAAAATGAAAATAGGAAAGATGATTATATTTCCTGAATTAAAAAAAGCTCTATGTATAAATCTATTTCATGCACGTTTCCGCCACCAGCCACCAGCCCTCAAATTTCTCCCTGAGTGAGGAGTGCTGCCACCTGAGGGTGAATCAGGGGATAATATTTTCCCTCCTTTTCTCACAGCTAGCAGCGTCGCAACAGCAAACAGGTGTTTGAAAACGCACGCTAGCTCTCGTGCATTGCAATAAACATCCTTCTTCGAAAAATTCCCGTAAATTCAGCTCAAATCCTGCGTGCATTTGTGGATGTGAAGAAGACCGTGTTCCAAGATAATCGAGGACTCGTTGGGACAAGCTAGTAGCTGCCATGGCATTCTCTTTTCATTTTCAAATAATGTCGAAATTTATGCAAATTGAAGCAGAAGCAGCAAATCAAATCCGGGCCATTGCCTGTGGTTTTGGAACGAATCTACCTGTTGATTTCAAACTGACTGATCTCACCAACTTGCGTATGTATTTTATTGCCAAACTTTTCAAGTTAAAAGATATTTTCGACGGTTTTATATGTGTGTTTTGGAGAGAGTATTAATTAAAGAGTAATTGTCGATTTAAACCGACTTTTTCAGGGGTGTTTCATAGGGTGTAACCTGAAAATTTGACCAAAAAATTCGGGGCTCGCGATTTTTGAAATTTTTCAGCTCCTGGTATTAAATCCGAAATAGCAGCGCAAAAAGAAAATATCAGAAAATTTTCATATATACGGATATTTTTGCAAATCTCAGGTTCTAACCATCAGAATTGCAAAAACTACCCACCGTTGGACTCGTCTCGACCTGCCCTGACAAGTTGAAAGGTTTAGGGGTGCTTACCCTCCATTCCTAACTGTAAGATGCTACATTTTTTTACCTTTTCTAGAAGGTTGAAGTTTAACAATTTAGGGGTGGAGTGGAGGATAAGCACCCCTAAACCTTTCAACTTGTCAGGGCAGGTCCAGACGAGTCCAACGGTGGGTAGTTTTTGCAACAAAATCCAAGTGGGAATATTTTGCGATAGTTGTAACTGAACGAATTTGTGGCCTTGACCTTTGACCTAAAATTTTTTTAACAATAGCAAGCTTGTTCTACTTAAAAAGCTACGCGAGGAGGTGAAAAGATCACATCAAAATTCCAATCCTTGATACTCTCGCGAAAACACACAAAATCCTTCCCTGAAATATAAAATTTATTTTGAAGTTAACTACAAATATATTTCGATTATTTCCAGCCATTGAATTGATTCCAAAGATTGTGGTAAAATTAATGGAAACAAGGTGTAGTTCACTACGGCGAGAAGCAATGGAAGTGTCTGTGTTAATGATTCCTGCTCTTCGTCTCTATCTCGCCATGAGACCCACAAAAGTCGATTTGACGGCTTTTCTATCCTTCTCTGTAAAACGACTAAAATACCATGATTTTAAACTGGTAAGAATTTGATATGAAGGTATCAGGCATGCAATTTAATTTTGTTAATTTTTACAGACGGTGATTGGCATATCTAAAACGGCTGCTGACATTGAGGAACTTTCTCTGCACGGCGCCCCTAAAGAACACTTAATTTTTTATGCTTTGGCCGATGTTGAGCTGTTGCAGGCGTTGGCAAATTTTAAACGCCTAAAAGTTCTAAGAATTGAAAAAGTTTGCCTAATCATATTTCATAACTTGATCGCGCTTTGCCAACGCCTTCCCGACCTGGAATATCTACATTTCAACATACATGACTACAAATTAGGCCGGCTTAACTTCACTGAGCCGATTATTGATGCTGATGATCTGAAAAACGCTATGCCAAAATTGAAAGTTTTTCTGTTTGACACACCGGCGGATCAATGGCGTGCAAGGAATGCCCTCACCAAAGTTTGCGCTGAGAATCTCCCTAATCTTCGCGTCATCCAAGCGTTTTCAAGCATATTCAGCTCTTATGAAGATTATGCGTCATCTAATGAAATTACCCAAGCTTCGGGAAACTCATCAAATCTCAGACACTTGCTGGTTCAATATGATTCTGTGGAGAGTTTCACCCGTTTACCATTGGCTTACCCTTTGATCACGCATCTCAAGGTAAGTGTAAAAAAATTCCACTCCATATGTAAAAATACATATTTAAAAAGAAATTGCATGCCAGAATGGATATAAATGCCATTCATTGTTCCACAGCTATCAACAATGGTGCCACATATTTTTCATATTCAATTTTTAGATAATTTTTCGTTCTGGATTCATATTCTTGGGATATATTATTTAAATTCACGCGCTACAAACCCAAAATCTGCTCAGGGAACGTCAACTAAAAGTTTTTGGTATTAAAAACCGCTGAAAAATGTTAACTTAAATGTTGCCCTCCACACATTAATCTGGCAATCTATCTGAATTTTTCTTATTGATATTGACTGATTTTGGGAATTTCCAGAACAATTTAAACATTATGCCGTTTTTCAACAGATTGTGTGGTCGACCTCCGCTGCCCACGAAGCAGAAAAGTTGAAACCGTTGCTGCAGCTGGCACACTTGGAAAGTCTGGAGTTCTCCAAGGTTCCGCAGAACATTATACGCCTCTTTGTGGAGAAATTCGGAGCAAATCTACTGGCTATTTCTTTTCATGATGCTGTTGATAATCCGCCTCAGTTTGTCGAGAATGATTGCAATAGCGTATCAACAGAGTATTCGCTCGGCCAATTATTAGCTTTGTGTCCAAAGCTGGAGAAACTCGCCTTCATGGCACATTTGAAGGAAGATCTGGAGCCAATCGCGTTTTTCAGCAATCTCAAGGATATCAGAATTTTTGTCAGGAGGTAAATGTCTCTTTTAAATTAGTTTGAGAAGCGAAAAGCTCATTATAATATGATTTATTATGTACCAGGGTCTTTAACAACCAACACATCCGACTGACTGACATTCTTCGAGCTCCGAATTTGGAAAAGATAACGTTGGACGAAACCGACATTGATGTTGAGGATCTTAGGAATGTTAGCTCATTGATCAGAGAGAAGAAAATCCTGGGAAAATTGAACGAACTTCATTATTCATTTTCGGCAGGACCTTTCAATGCTGATCATTTCAAGGAAGTAGCGGCGTTCATTAAATGCGTTGCTGCCTCGCTGCCAACTATTAGTATCATTTCGTTGGATTTTTATACTTTTGCTGGCTTTGTTGAATACGCATTGCTGGCAAGAAGCTTTGCGATTGGCAAAACGACAAACGACGAAATCGACGGCATCAACCAATTTTTCGGAAATCAAAATATCAGTAGCGAGTTTGAAAAGTATTTTGTGGACGAGGAACTGATTGCTGTTCTTAAAAAATATAGACGTTAACTTTTAGTTTGATAAAATTTTTCTGTGTTTTAATTCTTCCTTTCAATATATGTTTTGCAAAAAATGTTTACCGAATTCCTGATAAGAATTATTTTTTTTAATGTAAATTCTCAATTCGCTTTAGAAAACATTGAGTTCAATTTTCAACTTACCTTCATAGCTACTTGGTTCCATTGATAAATTTTTTGTATATATAAACAAGAAAATACGGCTCGTGGCTTTTTCTCTGGTGATTGGAAGTTTTTAATATTCTCTCTGATGAGCTCTGGAAAAATTCGATTCCATTAGCGATAAGCCGACGTTTTCTTTGCCCTTTATCCAGTCATATTTAAATTATTGAGCTGAAGGCAAAATTGACCTTTTAATCATTTTATAATGATTAATTTTTAATCACTTTATCATTTTATAATGATTAAAAGCCACGCACTTGCACATCTTTGGTTTGGGCCTGCGCAGTTTATACATTTGTGGATGAATAACCGAAAAAATCAAAATTAACTATTAGCAAGGGTCACGCACTAAAACTTTTATCTTAAAACGCAAAAAGGTATGCGCCTACAACAAGCAGTGTTCCCAGGCGGTCACCCATCCAAGTACTGACTGCTCTCAATGTTGCTTAACTTCGGTGATCGGACGAGAACCGGTGTGTTCAACATGATATGGTCGTAGACACTGAACTTTTAATCTTTTCAGGTATTAATACTCAATGATTTTTCTCCAACAGCAAGAATTCTCATTGAAATACGTTAATTTACAATTTTACTAGTCCTCTGATTACCAAAAGGGCTTAAAACCCCCATAATTACAACAATTTTAAGACCAAAACGATTTTTTAAAGTTTAAAAAGGTTTAACGGCTCGCCGGAAGATGGCAGTGGCGTTGTTGGCGGCAAGGCGTAAAAACGACAGGTTGCTCTCATGCTCGATGTTGCCCTCTCCACGTGAACCAACACAAGCCGAGATTTCTCTCTGCGCTGCTCTGGTCCGGGGGATTTCTCTCTGGCAGTCGAGACTCAGTTGGCGATTCAGTTGGTTCAAAAGTCAGTTTTGTCGGTGCTCAGGTGGCTCGTGCTGTCGCGTCCGCGTTTCGCTGTCCGGACCATGTGCTTCTGAGTTGGACCGTGTCCGTGCCTGGACGAAGATATTATATCTAGACACTCGGTGGATTACCCCCAGACCCTCGCATTGTGCACCTCAACGGTGAGCTTTTCCACTCGATCTCGTTGTTTTTTCCTGGAAATCGCGGGTTGATGGACCAGTCGAGAGAGAAATAACGAGAGCATTGTGTGCCTTCAGCGATCTCGACAACAACTCGATCTCAGCCGGATGAATTTTAATTATATGTGTATCATTTTTTTATTAATTATTGGCACCGAAGGAAAAGAAATGTTTTTTTTAATTATTTTTCCACATTTTGGTTTACTTTAGCGGCTTTAAGTGGAATGATGCAGAGCAACAATTGAAAATAATTTGAATTGTTGGAACAATTGATCGATAAACAATTTGATCAACAATTTGCAATAGTAAAAAAGGACCTTTCTACAGTAAAAATTCAAATTTTGCCAATTTTCTCCAAAATTTACAATGCTTGAACATATTTTCTTGGCATATTCCGATTCCTCTCGTCGAGATCTTTCCAACGGTTCATTGGGGAAACTCTTGGTTTTGAAATTAAATCGGATTTCAAGTAAGGAGACAGCCATTACCATTTGAAAAGCACGCTCACTTTCCAGCCAATTTTGTCAAAAAATTACAGCGCTCCTTAGGTCAATTTAGGCTTTAACTGAATCCTAAGGGACGAGTTTATGCATTGGCAACAAGCGTTTTCCAGGATTTTGCACTATCATTCCTCTTTAAGTTTGGATATGATTTATTTTAAATAATAAAGAAATAATGCATGCAAAGCTGATGGATTAAACTAAATAAAATATTAATTTTAAACCTCCATGTGATTTGGCCAGAAAATTAACAATTTTTAACTCCTTCTGAATTTTGAGCATGGAATTTCCTTATTTTATCAATTAAATCGTGAACCAAATTTTAAAATATTCAGATTAATTTTTATTGAAAGTAATTGATCGTAAAATTATTACATTTTAATGAACTCAATATTGGATGGTATTACACAATTTTACTTGCGATGGTATTAATAAAATGAAGTCTATCCCGCTATTAATATTTAAGAAATCTTTAAATAGAATAAAAAATTTTGTTGCGCTGGTAATAAAATAATTTAAGAAAAAATGTGGAAGTATATTATTTTATAAATTTCTATCCGTATTTTTTATTTATTAATTCAAAGACGGGTAGAAAAAATTCCATTTGATCATCTTCACATTTTGAAATTGTATTGCAAACGAAATTTTACATTCTGATTAATTCTTATTTTTAATTTCTCGCCTATGAAATTGATAGAGGTTTTAATTTGTAACCAAATGACATATTTTTTAAAAAATATCAAACGAAATATATAAAATTGTAATTCTAATTTATTTCAACGTCACTTTTCATTAAATAAAAATGTATCCTTGAAGGCTTTGGTGCCAAGAAAACCTCTCAAATCAATCTTAAAATAGGAGCAACTCGAGTGTGAATCAGTGACAGCTAGCTTTTGATTAGAATAGAGCAATTATTACGATGCATCAAGTGTCCATATTTTTATCCCACACTCGTGAACGGAATATGTGAAAAGCTAGATGCGAGGTCGTGCAGCGCACAGAGTAAAAAATCGAGCGAAAGGCAGGCTGGCAGGCAATGACCGTGCCCGCGCGCACTGGTCACTCGCAAGGTCATTACACCGCCCTGAGTATGCACATCTCGCGGTTTAGCGCACAGATCGAGCAGCACCGAAAATATACACATATTTCAAACGCCGCACACGAGATAGCTATTACGTAAGGTAAAAAAATAAGAAATGATGTACTTTCCCAGCGGCACCATTAATTTTATCTTCAACCGCCATTAACGACCGCGGTTGTTGGTTTTCATTCAGAATTAGAGAAATGTTTTCTTGCGGCTTAAGTGCAAAAATGTGTCGTTTCCCTGTTGATTGACTCATAACATTCATTGATGCTTTGATTTAAAGAGGAATGATACTGGAAAAGCCTGGAAAATGCTTATTGCCAATGCATAAACTCGTCCCTTAGGATTCAGTTAAAGCCTAAATTGACCTAGGAAGCACTGGAATTTTTCGAGAAAATTGGCTGGAAAGTTACCGTGCTTTTCAAATGGTAATGGCTGTCTCCTTACTTGAAATCCGATTTAATTTCAAAACCAAGAGTTTGCCCAATAAGTGGCAAACACAATTGGACAGATCTCGACGAGAAGAATCGGAATATGCCAAGAAAATATGTTCAAGCACTGCAAATTTTGGAGAAAATTGGCAAAATTTTAATTTTTATTGTAGGAAGGTCCATTTTCTATTATTGCAAATTGTTGTCAAGTTAATGGATCAATAGTTTATGGTATCCAACAATTTAAATAATTTTCAATTGTTGCCCAGTTTCATTCCACTTTAAAGTGGATTAATACAGTTTTCTGAATTTTTCAAATTTTCTCCAAATTTTTCTCGGCAGATTCGATTCCTCTGGTTGAGATCTGTGCAACGGTGTGTGAAACCTTTTAGGGAAACTCTTTTTTAGTGAATTAAAATAGGATTTCAAGTAAGGAGACAGTGCTAACTTTGCAGCAACTTTTTTCAAAAATTTACACGATTACTTAGCTCAATTGTGGTTTCAAAAAAATCCTACAGGACGAGTTCATGCATTGGCAACAAGCATTATTTTTTTTATTCATTGGTCTGCGTCTTTTAACAAATCATTGAAGAAAATTGTTACCTTCGATGATCGAATGAATTGTGCTTAACAAACGCGTGCATTGTTTTCATCCTAAACACATGTTCAGCCGGTCAAAAATGAGAAATGAGTGACAGCTGCATAATAATAAATGGGAGAAAGTGGTCATTCTTTGTATTGAAACCATTGTTGCGAGCTATAAAGGAACGAACAGTCACCTTTGTTTCCGTCGTCGTCGTGTGGGACAAAAATCGCACACGCCCCTTCGTGACAGGATGAAGAAAATCACAGGCTGGGTGGTGCAGTTCTATCCAAAATCAGTGGCAGGAAATACGCTCCTTTATTTTAGGATGTTAATAATAAATTAATTAATTAAATTCAGGGTGCACACAATTGTTTTTATAAAAATGTCTATTTTATTCAAACTCTAGGGATTTTATCTAGAATATTTTACAAATTACCAAAGTTCTGAGGTCAAGAGATCAGAAATGTTTCCAAAATTACTGCAATTTTTATTTTTATTATATTCCTCAACATGAAAATTATTCGTTTAGACCGTTTTTAAAATCAGTTTAAATTTACCAACTTGAAACAATTAAAAATAATGTACCTTTAAGCTCCGGAAAAACCTGAAATACATCTGAAAATGCTATTTCTAGCCATTGAATATGATTTTAAAAATAGAATCATGCTTAAAATCAAAGACATTAATAAATAAAAATATGGAGCGATTTTATTTTGTAGTTCTGCCTTTTATAAAATTTTCGGGCTTTTAATGTCAACACCGTAGAGAAAAGTAAATTAATAATTTAATTTTGTTTAAATTAATTTATTTTTAGTTTATGCTTCCCATTTAACAAAAAATGAACCATTTATTATGTCGATTAGAGCCAGTTTACAAACGTTAGACGTTGTTAAAATTAATCATTTTCATTTTCAAGGTTAAAAATTATATTTTATCTATTTAAATTAAAAATGCAGGAATGTGTTTCGCTCTGGACATTTTATATAACATGTTGAGTTATTAGCCGTGTGTATAGTTGCATTATTATCAGCGCGTATCGAATTGCAACGCCGCGCGGATCCAGTTTCAATTAAGCCGCGCTCTTGTCTTATATGTTGAGATTGTTGGCCGTCACACCAGTGTCTCAATAAAAAAAAAGATAATGTTGTGTATTTTCCTAACTTTGTGCGTGTTGTCGACAGGTTTTTTAGATGACAATGTCGGAGTTCGAGAGGATCCGACGCGCTTGTGTGAAACGCGGCGAGTTGTGGGAGGACCCTGACTTTCCGGCCACCCAGTCCTCCGTCTTCTACCACCAAACGCCACCCTTCCAGTTCGTCTGGAAGAGACCACACGTGAGTACCTGATCCAATAATTATCAAACGAATAAAAAATGAAAGCAATCTGTTAAATTTACCTTTCAAATTTTTTTAAATTTATTTTTAAACAGTCTGTCAGGATGAAGTGATGAATTCCTGTATGCCTCGACAGCAATTATTATTATTTTTCTTTCTCGGCGTACATGTACTCTTGTCGGGCGCGTTAATTGCGATCAGACCGCTTATTTTGAGCACCACGGTGACGCAGATCGTTTTTTTCTCTCTCTCTCTTACGTCGCTTGACACCTCCCGGCGAGATGAAAGAAAGCGTTGAACAGCTGCTGCCGAGAGCCTTTCCTGTTTTTAGTTTTTAGTTGACGAATTTGCGTTGTAAACACCGAATTTTTACGTTAATAGTCGGCAAACAAGATGAGAGAAATTTGGTTAACATCTGACTGCTCTCCAGATTTCTATTTCTAATAGGGCGATGTGTTTTATTTGCTTGTTTTAAACGTTACAAATAAATAATTCTGGGTTCTTCTTTTGCTGAGAAAATTTGAATTAAATATTTTAAAATTTTAATATGTTTTCCGTAGATTTTCCGAAATTAATAAAATTGCAATTGACCAGTTGCATAAACCCTTAGTTATTGAAGGCGCCAACAGACGGCGCAACCACAGACTTTCTTAAAATTTTTGTTTTAAGGCATTTCCGCTGCGAGTTCAGACTCAATCTAGCTATTTCGCTTTTTTAAATTAATTTGCTTTTTTTGGCGTGCTAAAAACCAAAATCGGTTCAGCCATTCGCCGTAGAAACGTTGGAAAAGATTTTTTTATTTCAAAAAATAGTTTTTCATGATTTTACGGCGATTGGCTGAACCGATTTTGGTTTTCAGCACGTCAAAAATTAGCAAATTAATTGAAGAATGCACAGTAGCTAGATTGAGTCAGAAATCGCAGCGGAAGTGCCTTAAAATCGAAAGTCTACGGTGGCGCCATCTGTTAATTGGCGGCTTCGAACACTTAGGGTTTATGCAACTGGTGAATTGGCACACGCAGGATTTAATCTTCATTAATTTTCGAGTTTTTTTAATTTTTTGAAGTTTAAAGGGATTTAAACCTTTAATTTTAATTAGTCTTTAATTAAAATTTTAAATAAAAAAACTTCCTCACTTCCCATTCATATCATTTCCTCAAAAAAGATATTTTATATTGTTATTTTTGTTTGCTACAACCATTTCATGCACCCATATAATTTTATATAAACCAGAACTGCAATTTTAAAAATATTCCAGCAGAATTTAAGCGGAAATGAGTCCTCAGTGGCGCACCCTGGTCAATTTACGAATTTACCTGCGATAACTCCATGAAAATTACCATAATTTCTTGACATTCCGGTGCATTAAAGGATGGGCGGGCCGCAGAAAAATGGTTTTCAGAGCGAAGACAATGCCTATGATTCAGTGTCGACGTTGCTGCCACTGCCTGAGTCGAAAATAATTCATTCCTTGTTGCGTTTGAGATAGAGAGAGTAAAGAGGCAGGCAGGAGGATTCCCCCGAGGTGCGGCTGACCGCAAGGAATCTTAATTACGCATCCTCTCCTCTATCTCGCGCTGACCGGGGGCTTTATTTCTTGTCTTGTTCTTCTTCGAGTGCATCTCTCATCCCGAGCCAAACAAACGCATAAGTTGCGCCTGTCGCGCGGAGATAGAAAAAAGATAAAAGACGGGACTTAATTGATCGGTCGGCGCCTCGTGCGGGCGAAAACTGTTTAATTTTGTCCCGTTGATGCGTGTCGATGTCGATGAACGAATAAATTTTTTATCAGCCTGATTGAACTTGGGTATTGCCATCATGCTGGCAGAAATTAAAACTTTAAGCAATTCGCTTAACTAAAAAATCGTAAAATTGATGTGTCGATTTTTTTAATGCATTCCCGCTGCGATTTCAGGCTCAAATCTTGCCACTGGGATTCTTCACTTAATTTGCTTTCCTTTGACGTGCTGAAAACCAAAATCGATTAAACCAACCGTCGTGGAGTTGTGAAAAACTATTTTTTGAAATTAAAAATCTTTTCCGAGGTTTCTACCACGAATGACCGAGCTGATTTTTGTTTTCAGCACGTCTAAAGAAAAAATTCTAGAAGCAGAATGCACTGCAACAGGATCAAGTCTGAAATCGCAGCGGAAGTGTCTTAAAATTAAATTAATTACGAAAGTATACGGTGGCGCCATCTCTATTGGTAGATTCGAACATTATTTGTCACCCAATTGGTTTGTAATTTATTAATTTAATTTTTGAAACCAGAATTCCTAATTTTCCATTTGGACTATAAATATTTAAGCTTAGGAACAGATTTGAATTAAGATTTTATCATTTTTTTCTCAGGTTTTACGAACTCAAAGAAGTTTGGCTAAGTCTAGAAAATAAATGGAATGCATTTCTCGAATTAATACATGCATGTCTGTTCGCTTAATTTCCGTTCCAAAATCTGCTTATTATATAATAAATACTGCATTTTTAATCCCTCTTTAACTGGAAAAATATATATATTCGGTTTAAAAATTGAGAAAAATTTAACATTTATTTTGCCTATAAAAATTCCCGAATTTAAAAACAATTAATTTTTGTTTATCATAGTAGCCGATTGGGATAAAAAAAATAATAACAATAATTCAACCTGACAGAAATAAGAATTTTTTTAAATCATCACCATCACCATTCTTGAGTCTCTTCATTTTTTATTTCATTTCTGTCATTCTAAAAGAGGAAATTCCTGGGAAATCCTTATTGTTGCCAATAATAATGCATGAACTCATCACTAACAATAAGGATTGAGTTTAAGCCAAAAGTAATTTAAAAAATGGCTGCAAAGTAAGCTTGCGTTTTCATGATTGTCTCCTTTTATTTCACAACAAAGAGTTTTACGCCGTTGGCCAAGAAAATATGGTTAAAATAAGCGATGAAAATGTTACAAAAACTCAAATTGATCATCAATACAATTTTTAGAAAAAAATAAATCAACTGCTAAAAAGTCCAAGTAATTTCTAAATTCTAAAATAGTAAATAATAGTTTTTCATGTCCGTAAATAACACGAAGCGATTTAAATCAATGTTGAGGCTATTAGTTGCGTCAAAGGTGGTCAGATAATAGCCTTTCACCGCGGCTATTCGGCAATCGAGATGCCATCGGCGTGCATCGGCCGATTTAAAAATGCTCTATCGCAATTCACGCGTGCAGTCCACCCCTTGCGGTCAAATTTAACCGCACAAATGCCAGCCGACCATGCGACGACGACGAGCGACGACCCAGCAATTTTTATGATTGCACGTGGCTAAAAGGCTTCCCTTCAAATGTCAAGTTTTCCCATCCCACCACCTTAAATCAAACGGGAGCGAAAACCCGCCGCGACTATATAGCTATTATGCAAGGCGGACGTGAGAACACTTTTGGCACAGCTTCAGCCACTATGCTATTTTTTATTTATAAGCAGAGACGTTTTGTTTTGCCGGCTTTTTATTTCGTCTGGCCCACTCTTTAAAATCGTATCAAGCGACAACAATGCGCCTGGCACATATTACCTCCTCGATCTCTGGCTGATTTTACTTGCGGTTTGACTTGAAGAATTTAATTTTGGTTCGCAGATTTTTTTTGATGAAAAAATTAATTTAAAAAATTGATTTTTGCTTCGGTGTTTAGCTCAAAATCATCTATCAACGGGGGCTGGGTTTCGTTATGTGTTGTTTCCCGCCGGTCAGAAGTCAATATGGCGTCGAAATAATGGAGGTCAATCCAGTCGGCCAATCAGAAGCGTCGAAAAAGAGGCGTGCCGACCTAATAATATCATTCCTGCGTATTTTGTTACATTTCTATTAGCCTGATGTGCCATCTAACCGTCGATTCGCCAATTACCGGACTAATCAGCTGTTAATAAAGAAATAACAACAAAAATATTCATTCTGCTGAAGCCATTTTCATGATAAATTTTCAAAGTTAATCTCAACTTTCCCGCCGTACACTACCAGACGCCATATCTGTGACCCCGGTGTCAGCTAATTAATTGTTTATTGATTTTAAGGAAAATAATCAGTACTTAATCGGTGTATAAAGGTTCATTTCCACAAATTTACCGTAATTTTTAAAATTTGTGGAATTTTAAATTGAAAAACGTGTTGCTTTGGATTCCCCGGGAGAACGGAACTCTGGAAAGGCGCGTAACTAGCAAGAATTTTGAAATAGGGGCGTGTTTCCCGGGTAATTTTAAAAAGAAGGCGTGGCGGGTTTTGCAAAACGCAGGAAATTGACGTTTTTACTGAGATTATCAGCTAATTTCCGAAATAACGGAGCATTATTTGTTTTCCTCAAGCCAGGAAAAATCTAAAATCTCTCAATTTTTATTTTATTTTGAATTTTTAGCACACTAAAATAATTTGTGTAAATATGTAGCGTTTAATTTTCTTTTCGAATAACGTTGTTTGATTTTTAAGTCTTTATGTCTCTGTCTGGTCAAGAGAAGAGAGTGATGACTTACTCGGTGCGATTGGCACGATTTAATCCGGAAATCAGGGCCTTTTTCTTTTTCTTTGGTGAAGGAAAGTGTCGCACAAGACGGCATATGTGTTCCTTGACTGTCCCACGATATATATGCAGATTAGCGAGCGAGTTGAATACACAAATAGTTTTTCAGCTTCTGCAAATGGAAACGGCCTATTACAGAGAAAGCTAGCTTGCTTGCTTGTTAGTTTGCTGCTGACTTGATTGCTTTACTTTTGAATCAAGATAATAATTGCCGTCAATCTTCTTGTTAGCTACCTGATCTTTCTCACCGCAAACTAGAACTGAAATAAATAATGTTAATTAGAAAAAATGTCTCAGCTTTTGTAAAATGTTTATTTTAATTATTATAACAGATAAAAAATTCAAATCTGATGAAATATGCGAAAGGATTCAGATGTTAAATTAAAAAATAAAATTCTACAGCATTCTTATATTTAAAAAAACATCAATTTTTGATAAAATTTTAACATTTTTACTATTTAAATTATTATTAAAATAGATGTTAATTAATTTTTATAAATTTCCTTTGGTATTTCAGATCACCATTAGATTTACCAAGACAATACAGACAGATGTGATATTGTGAATTAAATTTTTCTTTCATAACTAAATAAGCCCAAATAAAGTGAAACTTTAGATAAATAGTCAATGAAACAATATTTAACAAGAGAGAAATAATTGTCACGCACTCATTAGAACAAGAAAGTGCGAGCAGTGTTGAGTGTGTGTGTGTGTGTATTAATGCGGCGATGAAAACGGCGACATAAAATTGGTACAATCTGTCGCACAGAGCGAGATTTCTCTCTTTGCCGCCACGCACACTGCTCTCTCGGCGTTTGCTCATTTCTCGTTTCGACAACAATGCGCGAAAAACAATCGAGGAATTCGGCAGCAGCAGCAGGCCGTGGTAATCGTCGTGTCGCACTTGCTGGCTATGAAATTCTGAAATGAGAAGAAGATGCGCGCTGGTGTTGCCGCCGCTGCTGCGTGGTATTTTATTTTTTCTCTCCGGGAACCTGCTAACCCACATTCGCGCCCGCGTATTGTTGCTGTGGAATTTATTTCCACGCAGCCTCGCAGCCGCTGCTGGACGCGCTTTCAAATCGGCCGAATTTATGCGCACGTTCGAGAAATTCGAGTTTAATTCTAATCGATCTAGCTCGACCCTGATTTTAAGCCAGAGACACAGGAATGATTGTCTTATATTATATGGATGGACGGTAGTTTGTGTGTTTGATCTTTTGATCTTGACTCTGCTTGGCAGTCCGTTACTCGAGAGTTGAGTTCATTCAGGAATTTTGTGGTTGTTTGTTTACGCTTGTACCGCGAGTATGCATGAAATGTCTCGATAAAACGGGAGATTTTTTACTTCCTATGCATCGGAACTCTTGATTAACATCAACGATTGGATCTAGGCATATTTTTTCTTTTATAAACAGTTTTTTTTAAAGAAAATCCTACAAATTTTTAATTAAAATGTCTGTTAATCTGCTTACTACCTGACTTTTTTTTCTCCACTGGTTTTTACCACTCAATATTTATCAATTTCTTGTGCAAGAAATGGATTTTTTCCATATTTCCCTGTGAAAATCTAAAATTTGCGGTTGGAGTGCTCAACATTTCCTCTACCGTGCAGATTTTTTCTTTTAAATTGCCATTTTTTGCCTCAATTTCTCCAAAAATTTATCTCTGACAATTTTTTAAGTCGAGCTCATTAGAAAATTATTGAAAACTGAGATGCAAACATATTGCCTGCAAGAAACTGGTTAAAATTAATTGAAAAAAACCCGCTGTTTAACACTGAACTGCATTTTTTTTAAATGTGGGGTTCTTGCAACCCTGTTTGTAAGTGTGCTTAAAAAATGTGTTGCGAAAAGCCAGGGAATTATTTTTAATTTGGATAATTTGTTATTAATTTTTGTTTGATCAATTCAAATAATTAAAAGAAATACACAAGGCAACAAAAACTCATTTTTATCAGAATGAAGAGCACAAAATTTTCTTCGCTTGAGACAGACAGTGTTAAAGAGGGCAGCGATACTGCAAAAATCCGGAAAATCCTTGTCTTTAATGAATAAAATCGTCTCTTAGAATTCAGTTAAAGCCAACATTGACCTAGGTAGCAGTGAAATGTTTTGAAAATAGTGGCTGAAAAGTTAACATGCTTTTCAAATGGTGAGGACTGTCTCCTTACTTGAAATCCTCATTTTATTTCACAACAAAGAGTTTCCCTAAAACGCTGTTGGACAGATCACGGCGAGAACAATCGAAATCTGCCTAGAAAATGTGGTCAAGCGCTTTTTATTTTCCTTTTTTTATTATTGCAAATTGTAGAACAGATTTGTTTATTGCATGCAACAATTTAAATAATTTCCAATTGTTTCCTTTGTGTCATGCCAATTATTGCGATAGAAATTTTATTAAAAAAACCACAGCTGCATTTTTCTCACCGTCATTTTTCACATCTTCATTATAAATTTTCTAGTAATATTATCATCATCAAAACCACACACTTAAATGGTACGAATCCTGAATCCGTGAATCAGCAGGAGTGGCAATTTAGTAAATGGGGCACAAAACGCGCGGCGTTCGACCTTGTGACCCTTATGCGAGATGCGACGACAATAATCATTCTTTCCCGTTGCGCGCGGGGCTCTATCAAAGAAAAGGTAATTGAACCTGGCGCGGCGGCAGCTATGGAGAGGCAATAAAATTAGGCGGTGCGTATATATACGTGTATTTATTATCATAATCATTGTTGTGCCGTGAGAACAGCAGTCTTTCAGCTCAATTATTGGATCCCCTGCCCTGCGCGTGTAACAATAAGGCCGCTGCACATTTCGGGCTGCAGTATTTTATTTTCAGGTTGCTTACACGCCACCTTCCTTCCTTCTTCTTCTCTCGACTGTGAATTCTTAATTTTTTTTTCTTTCATTCGCCCGCGCGTGTGCCATTTTCGGTATGCTCATCACGTTTTTTTTTCTCCGGAAGAGGCGCGCGAGTTTTACGTCGATTTGCATTTTCCTGCTGGGATCGTTCTTCCCCTTTCTCATTCGCGTTCGGTGATTTACAAGATTGTTCTTGCAGGAAGCCGAAGGGAAACTCGAATCTCGGCCCAACAGGCAGTGCAGGATATGCAGATGAAACGTGTTTCTAACTGCAAATCACCTTTTTGCATAAATTATTCCGCTGCTTCCTTAAGCAGGGTCGTCATTGAGAGTGAGAAATATTAATGACGCAAACGTACACGGAATATTTAAAATGTAAAAATTAGTTATTACAATTTTCTAAATTCTAGAAAATACATGTAATTTAAATTCTTCAGGTTGCTTCATGTGGGCTTGTTTTTAACTGATTTTTTTCTAGTGGTCGTAGTTATTTTGATTTTATAATTTTTTATAATAAAAAAATTGGTAAAATTAGTAAAATTACTGACGCAACAACAGATAAAAATTGTCGACCTCAACAGAAACACCCAAATAGCACAGTCCTATATATATTTAATTGTGCCTCCATCATTTCATAATTGCACAGAACAATAAACCCTTTTTTGTGGTTATAATGATCGTATAAAGTTTTATTACTTTTTATCTATGCCCTATGGGCGGGAACGTATTTGAAAGTCGCTTTAAATTGCTGGAGATATAATAAATATTTTAATTTACTTTGTTCAAACATTTGTTTAAATCTAAAATATCCAGCCAGAGCCAGACAACCGATTGTTTATTTTTATTTGGTGAAAACCCGCCACTAATTTAACTTTCATCTCCCCTCAAATAACACGTCATTGAATGGACCCTGATGTGTAAAAGAAGACTAATAAATATTCTGTTAAAAAAATGATAAATATGGAATGTAACTATTTTTATGTTAAATTTTATAATTTAATATTTTCGAAAACTTGATTTTGCGGAAAAAATTAATTGAACATTTGTTTGGGATAGTTACGTTTTTTTATCATTTATAAAATAATTTCGTATTTTAATTCTAAAAGTCTAGTTCTTTCAATATTTATCATTCTCAGTACAGGGAAATTAATTCCACGCTGAAATTCTTTTTATTTAACCACATTGTCTTCTAAAGTTAACGTTTTTACGGGTTCTGATGGTCTTATCTGACCTTATTGGCGCCTCCAAGCTTGTCCCGAGAGGAAAAGGTCTCTAAATTTGTAAAATCTCCAGGTGGTTTTAATTTGAAAGTTGTTGGTCGTTTAAATAGGCTTCTTCTAACACAAAGTTTGATGTTCTAACTTCATTACAATTCAAGATATCCTCAACTTTTGGAAGCTCCAGCGGGGGCCAGATTAAATTGGTTGCCACTGCGCAGATCCAAGATGGCGTCTGAATGTGGGAAACGAAAAGCTCTCTTTGGATTGCCGTACGAGTGTCAAGATTTTGTTTTTACGATCCAAAAGACAAATGCAAATTATACGTCACAATATTGACCAAAACTGGATTCTTTTCACGTGACCGTTTTTTCGCGCCATACTCCACCGGACGCCATATCTGCGCGTCGCATGAATCTGGCCCCCGCTGGTACAAGCTCTGAAATTCTGTTATTCCGGGAAAATTCTGTTTTTTCAACACACCGAACACCTAAAAAATCTACTAAAAAATTAAATGGTGCTAAACAAAATGTTGAAAATTTCCGGTGATCACATTCGCCGTGCTAAGATTTTTTCTTTAACTTATTTAAAAACAATCAAAAAGTCCTTCACAAAAGAAAGTTCTAGGATTTATTCTTCCTCACAAAGCGTTGACTTGCAAAACCCGAACAATTACTGTGAATCGTGTCTTTCTTTCGAACAGCAGAAAATACGTTTGAGGCGTGCAGAAAATGTGTCAAGAGGCGATTAGCAAAGCGCAAAACAATCTGCTCGCTGTGGCAGGCGTTCGACTCGGCATAAAAACGGCGTAATAGCGAATTCCCCTTTCTTTGTACTACTCTATGTATGCTATGCCGTCACAGCGCTTGAGAGATGTTGTTTGCAAACCTCATTTTTGCGGTCTCGCGCGTACACACAGAAAAGAGGAGGCGTGGAGCTGGGTGTGGTGCAAAATATGCGCCGAGGAGATCGAGCCACAGGCGATCCGACGAAGAGAAACCCAAACGCGCGCGCACACCTGACCCCTAGAGCAGATTCTCTGTTGCTTCCGAGTGAAATCTAAGGATGCACTTTCCTTTATCGGAAATGTTTATTATTTTTAATTGTAATACATAAATATACTTTCTTGCCCCGGGCCCGCGAGAGCGACACGTGACAGCTGATTTTTTGATCGGTCACCAACCTGCCGGGAAGGTCGAGCCGGAAAACGTTTTGGAGAGAAATTCACACTCGTGCGCGATTTCTTCGCACGTTTTTGGCAGCTCCCAAAACCGACGGCTGACAATTTCTCACAAGTGGGGTGCAGGCGCTCTCTCGCCCAGGGAAACTCGTCGCGGATCGACGAGTCGTGCTTTTCTCTCTTTAGCTAAATAAAAAATTAAACGATTTGAGCTGGAAAATATTATTTGTTTCTAACCAGCAGCAATGAAAATTTCTGTTTTTATTTATTTACTAACTGCTGATTAGCCCGGTAATTGGCGAATCGACCGTTAGATGGCACATCAGGCTAAAGGAAATGTAACAAAATACGCGGGAATGAAATTATTAGGTCGGCACGCCTCTTTTTTGTCGCTTCTGATTGGCCGCTGGACTGTCTTCTGATTGGTCTCCATTTTTTCGACGCCATATTGACTTCTGACCGGCGGGAAACCAACACAGATCGCAACCCGGGCCCCCGGTGGGAATTACGACTGCGCAGAGGGTTTTAATTTGGGTCACGCATGCGCAGTGATGAGTTTCAGCCTCTCTGTGAGCTTAAGAAGCGATCTGAACTTACTGCGCATGTTTAAGATGCGCACAAGTTTACTGCGCAGCTCCAGAATTAGTTAATATTAAAACAACTATAAATTTCGACGCCATATTGACTTCTGACTGGCGGGAACCAACACAGATCGACACTTGACCCCCGGTTATAAGGAAAAAATAAAAAAATTAGATATTTTAATGATAATTGCAGGCAAAAAATCAACTAAAATAAAGGCTAGAGGTCGTTAGAAATTTCATTTTAATTCCCTTACATTTTTACTGTTTCAACTAATGAACGTAAAGTTAATTAAATCATCTTAACACTCTCTCGTTAATGAAATTGTTTCTTTTACAACGAGTATATAACACTAACAAATTGGCTGGTGAATGAGTTGTTCCCTGGTGAGAATTAGCATACCGTGCACAGCACAGCGGCTCTTTCCGTTCGGCCAATTTGCTGCAAGCTACACGCTGTCCCCCTGCGAGCGTGAGAATATCCGAGCAGCGCGCCGTGGTGAAATGACAAAAGTGGACACTCTCCGCCGAAACAATCAGAAAGTGTAGCAAAAAACGAAAACGGCGAGCACAATGGGAGAAGGAGCATTTTTGTTCGTTGCTCTTGTCAGGACGACTCTTCAAAGAAAGCGTCCGCGCGACCACTGCGAAAAATCCGAATCCGGAGAAAGGACAGACAGGCAGGCAGACGTCGTGGAATGAAGGAATTTTGGTGCTTTTAGAGACGTGACACTGACGAAAATAGACGTTTTTGTGATGCAACAGAAAAATGCCGCCTCTACAAATGAATTTAGGAGGCGCAGTGCCTAAAATATTAATTTTCTCAAAATGCCATCTAAAAATTGTGTAAATGAGTAAAATTTAAAAAAAATTGTATAAGTTACTTTTATCTGTGAGGGAAAGAAGGAAATTTATGAAACAAATATTTTTAATTGAAGTCCATAGAGTTTAAACAAAAAATTATATTTTACTAACACAAAATTTAAAAAATTGTAACAAATAAATTGAAAGTGGTGGATGTATACAACCTAAGTTTATAAATTAGAAATTCCATCCTATTAAGCCTAATAGTGGAGGTGTATAATTATTTTACTTGATAACTCCTTTTAAAGAAAACTATATACCAGGATGAATTACCATATCGCTAACTAGTTGTGTTCTACATCTGCGTTAATTAATTGGAAAAAGGGCTATTTTGCCAGAAACTGTGTCCTATATATATCAGTGCATAGATCGTCCACCAAAGATCAACAGGTTAAATTAAATACAGAATTATATGTGTGACTAAAATTTTACCAGAAATTGAAACTGTTTGTTAAAAAAAAAACGACAGAATTAAAATATAAAGCTTATTTATTTAGATGAAGCTTATTAAAACTGAACTAAAGGTTCATCTCATTCCACAATGATTAACAAACTTTAAAAAATGTCCAAAAATATCAGACAAATCCTACAAGAAAAGTGTTTTGCGGTTAAAAAAGCAAATTATCCCATCGATACAGGGTGACAATTTAACGTTATTTAAATTGTTTGAAGCAATAAGCATTTAATTTGTTCTACAATTTGCAACATTAAAAAAATTCAAATTTTGTCAAATTTTCTCAGTTTGCAGCGCTTGACCACATTTTCTTGGCAGATTTCGATTCCTCGTCGGTGAGATCTGTCCAATAGCGTGTGAAACCTTTTAGGGAAACTCTTTGTTGTGAAATAAAATAGGATTTCAAGCAAGGAGACAGTGCTAACTTTGCAGCCACTTTTCTCAAAAATTTATACTGCTATTTAGGTCAAATTTGGCTTCAACTCGATCCTAAGGGATGATTTCATGCATTGGAAACAAGGATTTTTCACTTTTAGGGTTTATCCGGAAATTCTGACTTAAATTTTTAGTTTTAATTTATTGCTTCAAACTTATTTTAAATAAAAAACGTCATCCATCTCCCATCAATCATGCTCCGGCCTTGATTTTATTAAAATTTGTATAATTTCTATCTTTCAGTCTGTGCCGCAATTGCCGTGCAAATTGCACTATAATTCTGAACAGAACGCAATTCAGATCTCGTCGGCTAATCGATGAATTCGAGAGTCGATGTAAATGGCCGTGCGAAATCAACGCGTCTCTCGAGTGTAATTGTGCCAATTAACGTAGCTGTTTTTGTTCTGCTCTTCTCACTCGTTGCTCACAATCACAATCAGGAAGCAGGTATAAACAAACAAACGAAACCGACCAGCAGCCGGCGCAAAGGAAAAGAAAAAAAACCCACTGTGTGCAGCCGCAGAGCGGAATCGGGGGCAAAAAAAATGCTTCCACGCCGCGCGGATGTGTGAAAAATCGAAAATATGAAACGGCAGAGGCAGAGACAGGAAGCATTCATTGGTGCAGTGCACCGCGATTTCGGCAGCAGGTGTGTGTGCTCTTTTCGCCCGCGGCCTGATTGTTTTGCCTGCGCAAATTTATTATTTCTTTCCGCGAGCGCATGCAGCAGTGAAAGAAAAGAGACTGCACGAATTAAAAGGATTTCATACTGTTGTGCTCTGGTTCTTGCATTTCTTTTGGCACTGAAATTATGTTTCTTAATCGAATTAAACTATTAAAAAAGTGAAATGTTGGCAGTGAAGATTTTCACTGCAAGTATTAACTTCAATGGATGATGTTCTACATAACAATAATTTATGATTTTTCTAATGACAATTTTTCTAATTTGACTTATAAATTTATTTTAAAAAAACTGCCAGCTGGTTATTTTTTCCAACCTCTACATAAGTTGCTAAAATTGCTGGAAATGGATTAAAAAGAAATAAATAAACTAAAGATATTAAAAAATCTTCTGTCTACACTGCTAAAAATAAATTTGAGTGAATTACAGGCACAAATGCAACCTCGTGATCATACAATTAATTAGTCAATATTTATTTAAATACAACCTTTTAAATAAAAATGATGCAGGGGTAAAACTCCTGCCAATGAGTCTTACATTTTTTAACTTTTAGTAAAGTGCTTAAAAATTACGTTTGTTTGACGAACAGCTTGTCATTTTTGTGCTTAAATGCTTCCAAAAAAAACCAAAATTCTATCATTTTTAATTCACTTTCAAATGTACGGGTTTAAAATGCTTAAAATAGAATTAAAAAACAGATTGGTCTCTTCTAAATAATTTTTTTGCTACCTAAAAAGCAAACAATTTAATTTAAAGCTCTGTAAATATGTTTAAAAATTCTTATCCACGCCAAAAAGACATTTTTTATTTTTAAATTTCTCTTAGGATTTAAACTATTTATTTACGAATAATAAAAACCTTAAAGATCGTCTTTGGCGAAGTTTCTGAGCGCACCAATCGATTCCTGAGGGTCGAATTTGGTCAAGTGGATATTTTTCCCGACCAAAAAGTGCAGCGCGACGTGTGAACTTTTTTTCCCGCCAAAACAATTTGAATGCAAGGAGTGCGCATGCGTCAGAGCTGGTTTGAGCACTTGCAGAGAGACCGCCTGTAAAAATGACTTCTTTGTCAGATCCAGCCAGTTCTCTCACGCATGCGCACTTCTCGCATTCAAATTGTTTTGGCGGGAAAAAAGTTCGCACGTCGCGCTGCACTTTTTTAACGGAAAAAATATCAATTTTAACTGATTCGACCCTCAGGAATCGATTGGTGGGCTCAGAAACTGCGTCGAAGACGATCTGGAATGTAAAATAATTTATTTGCTCACATTTAAGTTTCAAGGATTAATATTATTTTCCCTTAGTATTGCAAACTGTAATTTGCAACACATTTTGTATACAATTTGCTCTTTCTATAGTGAAAAACTCTTTATTAATTCAATTAAACTCTAAACACAATGTCAGTTCAAGTAAACATTTGGCATTGAAGCGCCGCTTTCCGCTTTACAGCTGAGAAACGGTTGATTTCTTCATTTATTTCTTTCTTTCTCGCGAGCCTTGGCAACCTTCGCTTTTGGATGCTGCTAATGGACCCCGGCAAGAGCAAACCATATGCTATGCCAAAGAGACGCTTTGGCTTTTTATTCCTCCTTTAGCAAACGCTGGGTGCACCGCCGCACGAGTCGCCTCTGCCGCTAGCTGATGCTGTGTATTATTTATTTCGTTCCGTGCAGAGCCGGACGGCGGATAATTTACCTTTCAGGTTTGCAAAGAACAAAACGCCCACGCTCGCCGCCGGATTGAAAGTGCACGGTGGCTCTCGGTTAAATCAAGGTTAATCGCTCCGCGAATTAAATTCAATTGCAACTGATCGGCTTTCAAAGAATGCTGCCAGTTGGTGCATTTTTTCTATGCTTCAAAATTAATATAATTTATTTTCTGAAAGGGGATCGGTCGATTCAGGGCGGAAATTGAAAATTAACAATTTGTTCTACAATTTTTAATATTAAAAAATGATAAAATTAGAATTTTTCTAAAATTTCCATCGTTTGAGAACGTTTTCTTGGTAGATTTCTTTTCCTCTCGTCGAGATCTGTCCAACAGCGTTTGAAACCTTTTAGGGAAACTCTTTGTTAGGAAATAAAAATAGGATTTCAAGTAAGGAGACAGTCGTCCTCTCCATTGCTAATTTTGCAGGCACTTTTCTCAAAAATTATTAGCCCAATTTTGGTTTCAACTTTATATGCGTTGGTAAGAATTATTTTCCAGGCTTTTGCAATATATAACCTGTCTCAAACTAAAAGATTTGAATTAATGTGAAAATCGACTTAAATTTGTGCACTTTCAAGATTGTATTTTGAGAATAATCTATTTAATATCCATTTAATCAACATATTTGTGACTTAGGGCATGCTTCGAGATTTTAATTTATTATCTTTGTTCAATTTTAATTGTTGGCCGTGCATTTTATACGATTTTGTTCTAAATAATAAATTTATTTAATAAATAAACAGGAAAAATAAAAACAACATTACACAGACAAATTTATGAAATTTTAATTTAATTAAATTAAAAAATGGCTTTCTAGCTCTGTGCTGAAACAGCCATTGTGCAATATGAAAGTGTGTTTTTAAGTTTTTCTCTCAGATGCATTTGTTAATAGCCTTTGAACAATACGTTATGTAGGAGAATTCTTAAACAAACAACGAGTAAAATGCTTTTCTGCTTGAGAGCTGAATGCATTGATTTTTTTTTAAACTTTAATATACCACAAAAGCGCGAGGATTTACAAGTAAAAAACATGATTTTTGTTTACGTTTATTTCAATAAAAAAGGAAATAATTAAAAAAAATATGAGCTAATTAATTTGACTGAAAAAAGAGACTGAAATTTTAAGATTTTCATTTTCTAGAGTCAATAAAATTATCGCTTTTATGTCAACGAATCATAATTTTATTTTAGATGGTTTTAAATTATTTTAACGATTGGGAAAGGTCAGGAAAAAAATTTGCCACGCGCTTAATTAAAACCGAGTAAATCAGTAAATCGTAATTAAATAAAATCGCTTTTAACCCACCATATTATTCTTGATTAGTTTGCCTATCGAGAGCAGAAATTTGAAAAGTTAAAAATTCCTGGTCTCTGGTCTAAAATTTGAATTTAAAGTGGAATGATACTGGGCAACAATTGAAAATTATTGAAATTATTGGATGCCTTAAAACAATTGACCGATAAACAATTTGTTCAACAATTTGCAATAATAAAAAAGGACATTCCTACAGTAAAAATTCAAATATTGCCAATTTTCTCCAAAAGTTAGAGTGCTTGAACGTATTTTCTTGGCATTTTTCGATTCCTCTCGTCGAGATCTGTTCAACGGTGTATGCCACTTATTGCGGAAACTCTTGGTTTTGAAATTAAATCGGATTTCAAGTAAGGAGACAGCCATTGCCATTTGAAAAGCACGCTAACTTTCCAGCCAATTTTCTCAAAAAATTACAGCGCTCCTTAGGTCAATTTAGTCTTTAACTGAATCAAAAGGGATGAGTTTATGCATTGGCAACAAGCATTTTCCAGGCTTTTCCAGTATCATTCCTCTTTAAATGAACCATTTTCCTTTTTTTTATTAAAATTCCCTTAAAAGCAGAGTTTTTACGAATAAAATGAATTTGTGCTCTTCACAGAGAGCTCAAAGGCATGAAAATTAGTCTTTTCGATCCGTCGCAGGTCGCAGCGTCCGGTATTGACGTCAATTCGCGTTTCCAAGAATCGGCGAGAAGAAAAGCAGTGCCGTGAAACAACACTTTCGCTGCCAGGGAAGGAATCAAGGATAATGCACTCGATCGGCGTGTGTGTGTGTATTGTGCAGACGTAAAATAAAAGTGCTGGCTGGCTCGGCGGCGGCGGCGGCGGCCGCTCGAGATCAGGTTAGGCCAGTCCTTGCAGCACAGCACACTCTGAAGCCCAAGCCGAGAGTTGGCGGTGCGTGTGGGAGGCGCATTATGTATTTCGCCTGCTCTCTCTCTCAGTCTCGCAGAGCCAAAGAACCAAACGAGACCCTTATTAGGCGAGCGCGAGCACCGTAGACGAATTAACGGCTTTCTCGCGCGCTGAAAAATTGCATTATTATACACTTTGAGACACACGAGACCGAATAGGAAAATCAACTCGAGACGAGAACGACAATTAATTAATTATGCTGGGAATTTTTAACCTCACTCAGCAAGCGGCCAATTGAGTGGATTTTTTTTTATTTAAAGAGGAATGATACTGGAAAAGCCTGGAAAATGCTTGTTGCCAATGCATAAACTCATCCCTTAGGATTCAGTTCAAGCCTAAATTGACCTAAGAAGCTCTGAAATTTTTGGAGAAAATTGGCTGGAAAGTTAGCGTGCTTTTCAAATGGTAATGGCTGTCTCCTTACTTGAAATCAGATTTAATTTCAAAAGCAAGAGTTTCCCCAATAAGTGGCATACACAATTGGACAGATCTCGACGAGAGGAATCGGAATATGCCGAGAAAATATGTTTAAGCACTGGAAATTTCGGAGAAAATTGGCAAAATTTGAATTTTAATTCTAGGAAGGTCCTTTTTTATTATTGCAAATTGTTGAACAAATTGTTTATCGGTCAATTGTTTAAGGCATCCAACAATTCAAATAATTTTCAATTGTTGCCCTGTATCATTCCACTTTAAAAGACGATTGACTGCAAAAGGCTTTTTAGAAAAGTGGCTGCAAAGTTAGCACTGTCTCCTTACTTGAAATCCTTTTTTATTTCACTGAGAAAGAGTTTCCTTTAGAGGTTTCGTACGCTGTTGGACAGATCTCGACGATAGGAATCGAAATCTGTCAAGAAAATGTGCTCAAATTTTGGTGAAAATCCGAGAAATTGGAATTTTACTGCAAATTGTGTGTCAATCAACTGCTTTTTGCATCCAACATTTCAAATAATTTCCAATTGTCTCTCTGTAAGTGCTAACCTCCATAAAATCATTGTTTTTAAATCAATAATTTATCCCTCATGATTCAGTTGCAGCTAAAATGGACCTAGGTTCAGCAATTTTTTATTATTATTTATTTATTTTATTTTTTGTTCATATTTTTTTTGTAAAGGATCGTTTTAGCTTTATTTTGTTGTGCTGTAAAACAAACTCAACTAGATCAAATTATATTTTATAAAATAGATCAAATTTACTTTTATTGTTGCCAAATACCAGTATAAATCCACTGAAGGAATCCTGAGAGTTTAAATTATAATCACCTTCTAAATTTTAAAAATTCATTTTTAATCTGCATGAATGCTGTTATTCAATCGGTGAGATTATTTACTCTATTAAAAATCATGATTTATTCTGTTAGAAAGGAAATTTAGCTCATAATTTGTGCATCGTTTGAAGGATCGCGGAGAGAGGAATTGAAATCAATAGAAAAACATGTAAAAATTTCGTAAAATCATCGATTTTAATTATAAAGTATAGTGCTAAATTGTTGCTAAAATTATTTTAATAATGAATTTAATGAAAATCTTCATGCGAAACGTTGTCCTGAAATGATTAGCTTCATTTTAAACATCTGGAAGTTTTAAAATTGAAACAGGAGCTAAAAATCTTGATTAATTTTAATTTATAATTAATTTTATGTCAGTTAAAGAGGGACGGAAAATGATGAACCTATTTATTTGGTTCAAAAATAATGTTTTCCTGAGACACATCCCAAATTTCTTTCCATGAATAACCAGTTAAAATAAAAATTTTGACCATAATATAGAACTTGCAATCAGTAGAAGTGATTTTTAATTGCAATATTGAAAATTTTATATGATTTCATCAAACTCGTATATCTAATTACTCTCTATATACCTAGAAATCTGACTGGAATTATCAATATTATCTAGCTAACTTTAATATGTTGCTGTGAACGAGTTTATATACAAAATTTTTACATAAATTTAAAAAACAAAAGCAAATATTTTTAAGAAAAGAAAACTCAAAGAACAATTTATGGGTATATTTTAATTAAATCAAAAACAAAAAATTATTAATATGAATATAACATTTAAAATAATTTAAATCACAAACAATTAATATGCCTTAAAATCTTAAACTGGGTAAAAAATAATTAAGTACATTTTTTTATATTTAACAAACTGAATAAAATAAAATTGAAAATATAATTTTCAATCAATTTCTAAGTAAAAATATCGAGAGTAGAGGAAATAAACGCACCTCCAAAATGCACGCCTGCTTAACTGATTGTCAATTGTGATAAAATGTTGAAAACCCTCATTGATTCCTCCTCTATTCAATCGAATTTTCCGCTTCTCCCTTTTCGGCCTCAGCGTCTCCAATGCAAAATTTTGCGGCTATGGTGTGCGTCTCAATTAAAATGAAAAGCAGCCAGCGCCGATTCGCGTCGGCATATAAATATATATTTCGATTATAAAGCGTGAAAAGCATATTTCAGCGCAGCACCGACTCGATTATTCCGTCCGACGGACTCGGTATTAAATATTCCGATCTCCTTGAAAACCGAATCGACGACGCGCGTAGATTCATTCGTGTATTGAGTGACAAGTAGGTCAGTGGCGGCGCGGCGCATAATCACACGCTAATTGAAACGAAATAATATCATATCGAGTTTTTAATTGAGCGTCTTTTTGTTCGGCAGGAACTGTGCAGCCGACCGCTGTTCGTCCACGATGCCCCCTCCCAGTTTGACATCATTCCTGGCAAAATGGGTAAGTGCAATCGGCAACAATCAAGCCGACGGCGCCTCGCAATTGTCTGAATAATAAATATATGAGCTGTATCTGACTGAGGCCGCGCGCAGGCCAATTTTCGAGCAGGTGTTTTCTCGATTGTGCTGTGCGTGAATCATGTATGTGTTCAACGCATACATCATTTTCTTTTTTTATTCTATTCTTGTGTTCAAAAGATGACATGTGGATAAATAAGAGAGGGATTAATGATCGGAGAAATTGCCTTTTACTCGGAATGATTTAGCAGATTCATGTTTTGATGTAAATTCGATTTTCGTAAAAATTCGTCAGTCGAAAAAAATTGAACCTCTTAAAATCTCAGTTCTTACTAATTATTTTTCATATTATATCCCAGAACTGGAACTTATGATTTCGTTGAAATTCACCAGTTGAGTTAGCCCTTAGTGTTCGAAGCCGCCAACAGATGGCGCCACCATATAATCTCTTAAGAAATTTAATTTTAAGGCTTTTCCGCTGTGATTTCAGACTAAAATCCTGCCACTGTACATTTTTCACTTAATATTCTTTCTTTTGACGTGCTGAAAACCAAAATCTGTCCAGCCATTCATCGTAGAAACGTCGGAAAAGATTTTTAATTTCAAAAAATAGTTTTTCACGATTCTACGGCGATTGGTGTAACCGATTTTGGTTTTCAGCACGTCAAAAGAAAGATAATTAAATAAAGAATGCACAGTAGCAAGATTGAGTCTAAAATCGCAGAGGCAGTGCCTTAAAATTATTTTTTTTACTGAAGTATAAGGTGGCGCCATCTGTTGACGGCTTCAAACTCTAATTGTTTAGCGATTTCCTAATTAATGAATTAATAAATAAAATCTTACAATACCAGGGAACATTCTCACATAGAAATTAATACTTCTAACCTAACCGGGGGCCAGATGAGCACTGGAATAAGTTCCCGCCGGTCAGATCCAAGATGGCGTCGACTAGTGCTCAACTTCGAAGCTCTCTTTTGCTTTTTGTGACATTTATTTTCAGGAATTATACCTTTTTCTACACTCACAAAACGTAAATGGATTCATGCAGCCAGTTTACAAGATTTTCAACATTTATTTCCCCTCTATTTTGTAATAACAGGCTAAAGAGACAAACAAGATTGACGAAATCCATTAAATTCGAGTGTTATTGTGGAAGTGTATCAGCGCAATTTCACGCGCATTGATCCAAATCGCAAGATGTTGCGTAGGAAGGGAGGGACGCATTGCAACGCCGAAAACCGACGTTCGATGATTTAATTGATAACAATGCGAGGCGGCGTCCCCCGCGATTGCAGACTACTAGGTCAGCTCTATAAAAAGTGTCCTCCCGGCGAATTAATTAGCTTCTCGCGCGGTTTTGAACGGAATTGACGCAAATATTTGGGCTAGGTGGGAAATCCTGTTAAATCAAAATTAACGCGAAGCTGCTTGCTACGAGCTGCGAGCAAAAAATAAACCAGCTATTTATTTTATTAAGAGCGAGAAGAGCCCCTTTAATTTCTGATGAATTGCCAGCGCCCGCGCGCCGCGCAGTCATAACACGACGTGACTCGAATCCATTGCAGCAAGTGAAATTATATACACTACACATGATGCACTTTGATTAATTTTCCACGGCGTGACTCACAAACAATTTCCCTTTTCTCTCATCTGAGTCAGTTTCGCTTAATTCAATTACAGAATCGAGACCAAAGGTTTGCTACACTCTGACCGGAAATAATCCGAATGAATTGGGTCATTCAGACGTTTTCTTATCTTGAACGGAATGACGTATGATTTGTTTATTTATTTTTGGCCTCTGCAAAAGATTAAATAGGTTCGATTCTGTAAAATCTCAGGAAATCCTTGTTGACACGCGTAAATATAAAAAATTAGCTTGGAGAAGAGTGGCTGCAAAGTTAGAATGCTTCCAAAAAGGTGGAGACTGTCTCTTAATTAATTTCACAACAAAGAGTTTTCTTAAAAATCTTCATAGATCTCAGAAAATTTGATTAAAATCAGCAAATGTAGTGCAAAGTCCTCTTTTGATTTGTATAAAAAATTATTAAAACCAAAATTTCGCTAGTGTTGCAAAATAAATTAATTTCAATTGTTGCTTTGTATCAGCCCATATTTAATTGAGGTTAATTTTGAAACAATGTTTTAACACAATCATGGTGCGCAGCAACCAATTACTATAAGTAATTAAACAAAAAACAATTTTAGTTTGCACCAGCATTAAATTATTTTATTTTAATATTCAACCAAAACAAATATTTATATTTTAAGCTGACATGTTTATTTATTTTTTATTTAGTTCTATTTGTTAATGAATTAAATTATACGTGACGTTCAATATATTATATAATATTAATCTTAAAAAATATTACTAATCTTTTAAATTCTAAAATTTTAATTCATTATATAATTTGTTAAACGCGATATCTGTGTAACACTCATTTTATATAATTAATTAAACTTCTAGTACTACTTATTTGCTTCTCTCAAAGTCAATTTCTCAACAAATTCAACCGATCAAAGAATTGGGATAAAATTCTCAACAGCATAATATGGCAAAGCCGTGTAAATAATGCTGTGATTAAATTTTCACTGTTGTTTGACCATTAATTTTTATTATGTAAAGCTCAAGACAAATTATTAATAAATCCACTTTAAGAGGGTTGATACTGCAAAATCCTAGAAAAAATCTAGTTTTTATAATTATATTTACAGTTCAAAAAGTGACACATACAAATTTGTAGCAATTCTAATTTTCTCCTTCATTCAACTCTAAAACCCTAAAAACAAGAGTCGAAATAACTTTGTTCCTATTTCAGATAAAAATAGCTGCAGAAACTAGTTGATTTTTTCTATTCAAATTCCATTTTGTGTATTTTTCTGTCATTTTCTTGCTCTTAACAAGAATTATCACTTATTTAATATTTATTTTTCTGTTGAATGCATTTTAAGGGTAGCAATTTTAATTTATAAAGAGTGAAATGCATAATTCCTCTTGTGTTTTTTCTTTTTTACAAAATTGCCCTCGCGTGTTGACAGACGTTAAATCTCATTCGGAAGAATTTTAATGTTCGAATTATTGAAATACAAGAAAGAGCCTCTCCCATTAAACATGACGAAATGAAATGGTTTATAACTGGGTTCGTCATTAAATAATTCGACTCATGCTTAAATTTGACAGACGCGCATGCTACATTCCACCGATTACTGCCAGATTAGTTTGTTTTCCACGACTGCCCGAAAATAGTGGTCATTAATAATTAATCCCTTTCAAAAAGTAAATGCACTTCTCCACGTCAGCTTTTAATGACATAATCACCCAATTATCTCTTTAAAAAGAGGCAGCCGCCAATTTGGTGCAGCGGAAAAAGGAGGTTGGAATCAAGGCCAAGGCTTCCAACAGGTGATTTGAATGCTGCTCCACGCCTGAATGAGAATTTTATTTTAATTTCTTAAATATGAAAAAAAGCTAGATAAAAATTTCTTATCAAACAAAGTTATTTTCTCTAGCAAAATCGTAATAATATAAATCAAAATTTTTATATAGTTCACAAATGAATGAATTTTACTGTGATATATTAATCTACAAAATTTTCCAATTACTAAAAAAGTCAAATTGTTAAAACCCATGAATAAATATTTTAAATATTTAAAAAAAAAAGATTTTTGTAGCAAAACCAAACAAAAATACAGTTGAATGCTTTTTTGATTGATTTAATCACTATAATCTCTTAAAGTAATGGGGTCTAAATTTGCGTGACGCGCAGATATGGTGTCTGGTAGAGTACGGCGGGAAAGTTTTAAACGTAAAATGAAATTGGTTTGGAAAATCATGAAAATAGCTTCAGCACAATTAATATTTTTGTTATTTCTTTACTAATAGCTGATTAGCCCATTAATTGGTGAACCGACCGTTAAATTGCACATCAGGCTACTGAAAATGTAACAAAATACGCGGGAATGAAATAATTAGGTTGGCACGCCCCTTTTTTGTCGCTTCTGATTGGCCGCTGGACCGTCTCTTGATTGGCCTCCATTATTTCGACGCCATATTGACTTCTGACTGGCGGGAACCAACACAGATCGCAATCCGGACCACGGTGGGTATTACGACTGCGCAGAAGGTTTTAATTTAGTTCACGCATGCGCAGTAATGAGTTTCAGCCTCCCTGTGAGATAAAGAAGCTATTTGAACTTACTGCGCATGCTTAAGATGCGCACAGGTTTACTGCGCAGCTTCAAAATGGGTGAATATATTCAAACAACTATAAATTTCGACGCCATGGAGACTTATGACCCGGCGGGAACCAACACAGATCGCAACCAGGCCTCCGGTGTCTTAAAGAAAGTAATAAACATAAAAAACGACAATTTGTTGCAGCAGAAAGGAACTGGAATCAAGGTCCAGTAGGTGATTTAAATACCGCGTGCGTAAGAGTCGCGCCAGTCAGCTAATCTCGTGAATGGGATTTAAATTTGAGGTCGGCCCGAGCGCGCAGAAATAAAAAACCTGTCTTTTTACCGCTGGATGTTTTTGTGGGAACGCCCTCTATATCGATTGAGGACGAAAGTAAACAAGCCACCCGCGGAACGGCTCTCGAAAGGTTGCTTGAATTATGAGCATGCAGATAATATTCTTGTGCCTTTAGACTTTTTTATTGCCTAATTATACGCGCTCAAATAACGAAGCTTTGTTTCTGAAAATCGGCGTGACGGCGGAGATCGCCCGCCGCCTAATTGACCGCAAGCCATTGCCTGGCCTGGATTTCCGAAATAAATGCCGCATTCCTTATTCCTTTCCACGTAGCATGCAGGACTTTTACTTTGTCCACACGGTAAAATGCGTCAATAAAACGACGGCGCTAATTTATTATCCTCTCGCAAAAAGCCTTTTTCGCACCACATGCTGGGAATTTCTCGTGACCCTCAACACTTCGCAGGCTGTAAAAAATCCTTTCTTTTCCCCCCGAAATTATATAGTTCTTATGAAATTAAACAACTTATTTAAAACGATATATTTAATATTGAGGTTACGCACCAACTTCATTGATTCATTAACCAGTTAACGAACAATAATTTCATTAAATTGCATATATAATTTGAATATTTATCAAAAACAATTAATTTTTTTAATACAATTAGTAAAAAATATTCAATATTTGATTTTATAATATTGAAAAAGGGGCAGAAGATGAGAAGAAAAATATTTAGAAAACTGATTTAACGACCGTAAAATAAATATGTATATCAAGAGTTCAAAATCAAATTATCAGAAATTAATCAATTTTTAGATCTTATGTTATGGTTGGAAAATTCAAACGTTATATTTTTACTTCTGATTAAGCAAAAATTTAATCTGGTCTCAAATAAATAAAAATTAAAACTAAAAAATCTTCAAAATGAACTGAAGTTTAAGCCAATCAATCAATCAAGGGCTTTGGAATATTTTTTCCAGCAATAACATCAATTTTTCTATTTTTGTTAGAGTTGTCATTGACGTGACATTTTTTCGTTAAAAGCTAAAAATGTAATTCTTTAAATATCCCGATCATTTTGCACATCTTCAAATTATTGAACAACGAAATCTTAAGGCTGTAAATGTTTTAAAAGCAAAACATTTAATAAAGAAATTAAAATTAAAAATAAATTTAAAGATTTTTCAAAATATTTTGGTTTTTAAAATAATTTAAAATATATTTAGTAGCAGAAAATGCACAAACCGTTAAGATTGTTTCCAAAAATCAACGTTGTGCTCTGAACTTGTAATCTTGTATAAAAGCAACGAATTAATTTGATTTTTCTTATTTTTTTATTAATTTTATAATTTTGGATGCGCTTATTTTTTATATTTAAAATAAAACTGTTCTTTTTAGATCCCTAAAATTCATTTTTGTTTTCTTACACATAAAAATCTTAAAAACAACCTTTTTAAAAATTTCAGGTTGAAGAAATAATTTTTGGCTGCCAAATTCCACCTTTAATTTCAGAAATGAGAAAAATTCACAAATTTTATTCGTAATTTTTACTACCAAACGATTTCTACAGTTCTAAACAGCTTTAATTATTATCAAAATGGTTTGAAATGAAATAAAAAATTTGGGCGTGAGCGAAATTAACAATTTGGTTTTGGTGTTGACAGGCGACAAGTGGCTGGTGGCGTGCCTGGGCGTGCTGTACCTGAGCAAAGGTCTGTTCTACCGCGTGGTGCCGGCCGACCAAGGCTTCGACCAGCACGGGGGCGTGTTCCGCTTCCGACTTTGGTGGTGCGGCGAGTGGACCGAGGTGCTGGTCGACGACCGGCTGCCCACCGTCCACGGAAGACTCGCATTCCTGCAGGCCTCCCTCACCGACCAGTTTTGGCCAGGACTCCTCGAAAAGGCCTACGCCAAGTGAGTATATTGTTTTGATACTTTTTTGGGTAAACTAGGCCGTGGGGTCAAAGGGAAAAGGAATGTTTTCGTATCTGGTATTGAATTATTTAATTGGAAAGACGCCCAAATTATTCAATTTATTCAAAGGACTGGATTTAGATTTTCAGGTAGGCCAAAAGGGTTGCAAAGAGGGGCATTCGTTATAGCGTTTTTTAAATTTTAACCAGTTTCATGCAGGCAATGTTTGCACCTCAGTTTTTAATAATTTTCTAATTATTTGCTCATGAACTCGACTTGAAAAACTGCCAGAGAGAAATTATTGGAGAAATTGAGGCAGAAAATGGCAATTTAAAAGAAAAAATCTGCACCGTAGAGGAAATTTTGATAGCTCCGGCCACAAATTTAAGATTTTCACAGTGAAAAAATGGAATAAATTCATTTCTAGCGCAAGAAATTGGTAAAAAATTGAGTGGTAAAAACCAGTGGTGAAAAAACCCTGACTGATCACCTTAAAAATAGTGATTTTCAGGCAAATCATAACTTAAGGTCGGATGGCTGGACATTTTAAAACAAATATCTTGTTTTCGAGATGGTCGAAAATTGTTTGGGAGACAAATTTCATTAAAAATGTCTTAAATTTGGCAATTTTTCTTGTTGGTTTTCATATTTTTTACCCTGATCAGAAATTTATTTATTTTAAATCAATTTAACATAGAATATCTTGTACATAAGATGGAAAAAATTAACATTTTTTAACCTTTTGGATCACGTCTGATTGAAACCGACACTCGAGCGATGTGTCAGAGGCGCTGACCCGGCTGCTAATGAGCGATTTTTACAGCCGAACGCCGTAATCCGCGCTCATTCTGCAGCATGCTGATTGATTTACAGCGTAGATAGTGCGTGAAAGCGTGCCACAAAATCCGACAATGCATAATATATGCCATTTCCTAACGAGCAGCCGTCTGCATTAATACGTACAATGCATTCAAGGTTCGCGTGCGAAACCGCAGCGAATCAATTGCAAAGTGCAACGAAATACCTCCGGAAATCGAGCCGCGAGCGCGAGTCGCGTACCGATTTTTACGTAATTGTCTCGTCTCTTTTTACTTCGCAGTCGATGAGGTCACGGGTCGGCATCTTTGCGACCTCTGCCCGCGACAGGTATATCTGTTCCGCTCGCTGCATGATCAGCTGTCAAAAGCACGCATTTTTTATTTTCGCGTGCTACATTCGCTAACAATAAAGTTCTGCGTCCTGTTTTTTTTATGGAATGAGTTTGTATTTTTAATCTTTAAGGCAGGTCATATACACGGAATACTGGTTTTTTTTAGTAAGTTAAAATGATAAAAATCAGGAAGAAAATTTGCTTGATCTTTAGAAAGTCACTCTTATAGAGGTGATTAAAAATTCGTGATGCGACGCGCAGATATGGCTTCCTGTGGATTAAGGCGCGAAAAAACGGTCGCAAGTGAAAATGCGCGAAAAGAAGCAAGTTTTGGTCAATATTGTGACGTATAATTTGCATTTGTCTCTTGGATCGTAAAAACAAACTCTTGACACTCGTACGGAAAACCAAAGAGAGCTTTTTGTTTCACACATTCAGACGCCATCTTGGATCTGCGCAGTGCGAACCAATTTTAACGCTCATCTGGCTCCCGCTGATTGAAAGTGGCCTTAACAAACATCAAAATGCGGCGCGCATTCAATGATAGACTAGACAAATAGCTTAAGTAATTGTAAGGAATACTTTTTAATTTTTTTTTATTTTTTATTAACAAAATTATATAATTTAAATTGTTTTGAAAAAAAATTAGTATTAATCTAGCAATTAAAACATTCAAAAATTACTTCGGATTAATAATAACAATAAAAATAAAATTACTTTGATTTTAGAGCGTTTATTTTAAAATTGGTAAAGAAGAGAATTTAAATAATCTAGGTCTGTATTATTCAAAGTTTTATCAGAAAAAAATTCATGTTTCGACATATTTTTTAATAACAAATTTAAATTTTTAAACATTTTTCTACATATTAGTAACAAGACAAGACAAAGAAAATCCATTTTGCGAACAGGAACAGGACAGGACCGGAACAGAAATACCTTTCTTGACTACGCTGTTGCTAATCCAAGAAGTGCAGAATTTGACACACCCTCATGGCAGGAGGGAGTCGCTCTTTGAAACCACATTGTTCTTGATATCTATGCATTAAAAACAGGGTTGCAAAAAACCCGAATTTAAAAAAAAATGCAAGGCAGTGTTGAAAAACAGTTATTTTACCTTTTTCTTAATTGCGGGAAATGTTTGCACCTGAGTTTTTAATCATTTTCTAATTATTTGCTCATGACCTCGACTTGAAAAATTGTCAGAGATACATTTTTGGAGAAATTGAGGCAGAATATGGCAATTTTAAAGAAAAAATCTGCGCAGTAGTGGAAATTTTGAGCACTCCGACTGCAAATTTTAGATTTTCAAAGGGGAAAAACGGAATAAATTAATTTCTTGCGCAAGAAATTTGGTAAAAATTGAAAGGTACAAAACCGGGTGTTAAAGCAAATAATGCAACCCTGACTAAAGAGAATTTAAATTAAAACCGACTGATTAAGAATGAAAGATGTAAAATCGAATTGGAGAATTTTTTCGCAGTGAAGTTAGAAATTAACTAATTAAATTTATAGCTCTTCCTTTCCGCAAGAAAAACAATCCATTTAAAGAAACTGAATTTCAAAAATTGGATAAAAAATCACATCAGACCGAAAAAAGTCCTCTTTTCTGGCAAAAATGGCTCGTTGAAATGAACACTTTGAAACAATTCCCTAAATGAGCAGGTGCAACAATGTTTCACTTCGCGAAAAAAATAACACACACGTAGGAGAGGCGGAGAAACCGCGGAGGACGAAGAGGAAGATACATCATCCGAGGCGAGCCGCCGGCCGCCCGGCGGAGAGAAGGAAAATCACCGTTATTGCGTACGCCAGGCATAAGTGGGTCTCTCTCTCTCTCTCTCACTCGCGCTCGCGCCGCCGATGTGCACTCTTTTGATGGACACTCGAGGAATTTTTATTATTCAGCACGCCGAGAGCGACCATTTTTTCCTCGCCGCGCCGCTGCTAATTTAATTGATTAATGGCATTGCACTTTTTGTCCGCGCCTCCTGATGAGCCGCAGTCGTATATTTTGAGCCGCTGGAAAACTGTTAATTTCACGCCAAACAATGCAGATAAAGGCTGATGATTTGTCAGATGTTTCGACACTTTGGCACCATGTAAATTGATTTTTTGACAATGCAAATTTTTTACTGACAGCTTTTCAGATTAAAATTGTAATAAAAACATTTGAAAAGGGAAATAGGAATTTTAAAGGAGTGAAAAGTAAAAAATAGGCAAGAGAGCAATTTAATTTAATGTCTCTGCCAAACCTTTTTGAAACGGAAATAATTTTAATAAATTCCTAAAACGCCCTGATTTTGCATGAAACGCACTGTTAGAAAATTAATTTTTTGATGTTATTTTATATTTTCTAAATTCTACGCTTTTCTTCGACATTGATTTTTTTCTGTGAACTAAACTTTAGCAGGTAAAATGTTCCTGTAAATTTAAACAAATTATAAGCTAATGATCTTCGCGTGGAAATTTGTTCATTTTCTTTGGAAAATAGGAAATAAAGTTGAAAAACAAAATTAACTAATTTAAAACTCCCTTTGAATTTTGTGTGTTGGTTATGCTTAATTTTAATTTCATTAAAATTTACCAAATAATAACAAATGTACTTTTTCAGGTTGCATGGTTCGTACGAGGCCCTGAAGTACGGCTCTCTGCTGGACGGGCTGGCCGACCTGACGGGCGGAATCACCGAGAGCGTGGCCATCAGACACGACCCGACCACCTGCGGCCGCCTGCTGACCACCCTTCTGGAGATGACCTCCATAGTCACCTGTACAGTACACCCAGCCTCGCCAATTAACGGCACCCAGTCACCGCAGGTACAAATCTGACCCGCGGGCAAAAACGCGGCGGCGGCGACGGCGGCCGCCGCGTCACGCCACTAGTCTAGACCCCTTTCGAATAAATTGTCTGTGACACTTTTCAGTTACTAAGCCAGACTCGAGTTTAAAAAAATGTCCTCAAAATTAGGATGGACTGCGAAGAAAACATAAAATAAATCCCTGAATGGAATTTAAATCAGTAAAAATTAAATTGTTAAATCTTTAGTAGCTTGGAAAAAAAAGGAAATTTAAGTTACTGACGAGTAGATTTTTTAAAGACTATATTTGACGAAGTTTCTGGGCACACCAATCGATTCCTGAGGGTCGAATTAGGTAAAGAGAAGATTTTTTCAGCCAAAAAGTCCAGCAAGATGTGCGAACTTTTTTTCCCCGCCAAAACAATTTGAATGCTAGAAGTGCGCATGCGTCAGAGCTGGTTTGAGCACTTGCAGAGAGACTGCCTGTGCGAATATGACATCTTTGTCAGATCCAGCCAGCTCTGACGCATGCGCACTTCTCGCATTCATATTGTTTTGGCGGGAAAAAAAGTTCGCACGTCTTGCTGCACTTTTTGATCGGAAAAACATCCATTTTACCTAATTCGACCCTCAGGAATCGATTGGCGTTCTCAGAAACTTCGTCAAAAACGGTCTTTAAATTACAATAAATAAGTTCCTCTTTAAATATCATCCGAAAAAACTTAAAATCATCAATTTTATTTGTTTCCAAAGCTCCTGTTGGTGCCCGTTTGTAATAAACAATTAATTTCTCATCTAAAGATTATAATACCGCATTTTTCTAGCAATTTTATTCGCATTTTCATATGCCTGAGGTAGAGTGAAAAGGCAAATTTGAGCTCAGGCGTTAAATTGCATAGTTTCCCGCTGCTCTCGTGACGTGCCGCAAACGCAAACGCACCTAATGCGGACCAAAACGTACGCACACAAAGCCCGAGAGATTAATTACCCGTGACGAGAGTGTATAACCTATACGAGCGCGCGCGCGAGCGTCCTAGATAATATCCTCGTTTTATTTTTCGGACTGACCGTTCCGACGAGAGATAAATAACTATCTCGCTGCTGATGAGACCGCTTGTTTTGTTCCACAGATCAGACAACTCGAGAAACTGGCCAACGGCATCCAAATCGGGACCAACTATCGCCTCTACGCCTTGGACAGGGTGAGTCAGTCCATCCTCCAATTATTATTTTCTTTCTTAAATGCTAAAGGCACGTAAATTTTATGGATGAATGGGGATTTAATTTTGTCCTTGAATCTGATGTTGATTTTTTATTTTATTTAAACAAAATTTATATATTGTTTTTGTATAACTTTATAGACATTTTTGAGAACCCTGAATAGAGTACCTAGGGATTGTATTTCATGCATAGAACTAAATTATGGCTGCTCCTCGTTTAAATGATTTATTCTTATTAACTATTATTTTTGTCAAGCTACAGTAGGATTTGAATTGCAATTTAAATTAAATTAATTAAATTTAAATAGTTAAAAATTATTTTATGTTTGCTAAACATATAAAAAACGTTTTTTTTTAATTCAAAATTTGTTAAAACTTTTGTTTAAACCGACTGAAAATTTTAAAAAGTAAAAATTTCGTCTGAAAACCAGCTTTGTAAAAATACGACGCGCGTGAGCCAGAAACTGGCAATCAGAAAAGGTTGCGGCTTCCGTTACGGCATTTTCGAGAGCAACTTTCGTTTGTTCGCGATGCATATCGCATGCAACGCACGAAACTGCAAGGTGCTGCGATCACAGAGTGTGAAGAGAGAGAGAAGGAAAGCAAAAAATACGAAGAGTTAACGGCCCTTCGTCTCTTTCTTTCTTTGTTTCTACTTTTTATTTTGCATCTCTTCACTCTAGAAGTGTGTAAACACACGGCGATAATTGATTTATTGCCCTGCTAATTACAGGAATTATGGCGAATGATTGAATCCAGGCAGTAGTGTTTTTATTTTAACTCTTCCGCCGTCTGCTGCGTGTGGATGTGGACTCGTTAATTCACTAATTTCGCTCTGCCTTTTTCGGTCGGAGCAACGAAAGCATGACACACACACGTATGAAAAAGAAGCCAGTTGCGTGTCCGGAATAATCGCACCAAACGCACTTTTTTCTCTTCAATGAAATTTAATTTTATATACGCACACTCTCTTGGTGTCGCTTTCATGCAATGAAATTTTTAGAGCAAGAAAAATTAACTCATTTTTAATAAAAAATTAGGAAATAAACCCGAAAAGATTTTTAAAACATTTCTCCTCATTGGTAATCAAATTTTAAATGTTAAAATTCGGTTTCAGGTAACCAAAACGGTTCCAATAGTGTCAGAGGACCGGATCGGAACCGAAATCTGGGGTTCGGAAGCGATTCCGGTTCCTCGATAAGATTGATTTAGTTCGCCGCCAACGATCACGCTCGATTTTTGAATTTCTTAATTAAATTTCGAGGACAGAGGATCAGACAAAAAAGAAGTTCATGCGTTAATTCACCAGTTGTGCTAGCCGCTAGTGTTTGAAGCCACCAACAGATGGCGCCACCGTTTACTTTCGTAATAAATTTAATTTTTAAGTCATTTCCGCTGCAATTTCAGACTTAATCCTTCCACTGTGCATTCTTCACTTATTTTTCTTCCTTTTGACGTGCTGAAAACCAAAATCAGTCCAGCCATTCGCCGTAGAAACGTTGGAAAATATTTTATATTTAAAAAAAATAGTTTTTCAAGAATCGACGGCGATTGGCTGAACCGATTTTGGTTTTCAGCACGTCAAAAGAAAGTAAATTAAGTGAAGAATGCACAGTGGCAGGATTTAGTCTGAAATCGCTGCGGAGAGTGCATTAAAATTGAATTTATTACCAAAGTATACGGTGGCGCCATCTTTTGGCGGCTTCAAACACTAAGGGCTTATACAACTCGCTTTAAATTTTGATTATTGGAGTCAAAAATTAACAGAAATAAATCCCGGTTGTCATTCAGGAGAAATTGCGCCTGTTTATTAATCGGAGAGCTGACTGTGAAAAATTATCTTCTAACAGCAACACATTTCGGCCAAATTTCCATCAAAGAATGTGTCTGTTATCAATCAAGGATGACTCTAAGAATATGTCCAAGCAAAAGCTTTTACGGCTGCAAACGTATATTAGTGCTGAGCGGCGGACAAAGCCTATTATTAACGCGACAGGTGAAAACTGCATCTTAATCGAAGCGAAAACGAAAACACGCGATCCCGGACGGGGCCGCGCGCTGTAGAATTGTAGATGGAAAGAAAATAATATTCACAACAATCCGGCTGACTGGCTAAAAGGTTAATGCATGTCATGATTATTCCATTCCTCTCCTGACGAGAGAAGCAGGTTATTGGCCTGCTCCTTTGTGCATCGTCGAGATTGTTCGTTCCTTCCTTCGTTCGTCGGGGAGAAATTTTCTTTGCGCGCGCGGGGCACAAATAATAAATAAATAATCCGCCTTATTTCAAGAAGGAAACCCGCTTCCGTGACTGCAAATGCGCCTGGCCTTTTTTTCTTCCCAATTCGGCGGCGAAATACACGTAGTTGGTTTTGCAAGCGACAAACCCGATCGTGTGCAGTGAATTGATAATTTTTGCAACCGCCGCCGCCGCGTTGGGTTTCCTTTCGCGAGAGAGAGAGACAGGTGTAATGAGACGTTTTGTCGCGCCGAGACAGAATTTCACGCCTTGTTCAATCGCCAAAGGCGGACAAAAACAATTGCAAAATAAATAAATAAATACATGGGCGCGCAGCAGTCGTGCCGTCACAGCCTGGAGACACCTTTTTCGCCTTTTGTTCGATTTTGTTTGCGAGAGTTAATTGAATTTGCGGACGAACAATTTGAGGTTTAAATTGATTCAGTGCATGAAACTGATTTTTATTAAAAAAAAAAATACCATTTTTGCTCCAAAACATCGTATTTTTAGCCGGGCTCACATTCGCAAAATCCCGCATTTTCTGCAATTTTGCGCATTTTGATTTAAGATAAAAATTCTCACGATGGTTGACCAAAATATATATTTTGCAAAATCAGTATAAAAGCCACCGGGATTAATTTGGAAAAAGTAATACATTTTTGCGCATTGAAAAATTGGCGAACCCTGATTTTTAGGACTTTGCAAATCTTTTCCATGGGTTAATCTTTTAAAAAAGATCTCTTAGGTCAAAGTCAGGTAGTTTCAAGGAGAGATTTCGATCATTTTTAACGATAATAAATTACAATCTGGAATTTCTCTTGGTCTCGCTTGGAATGGGTCTTCGCAGATCTTGATGGAATTTTGTGAAGGTATTGTCCTAGTGGAAAAGAAAGGCCAGATTTTCAAGAAATGCCTATTTTAGAGGGGCTCACAGTTTGAGATTTCTTTAATCGAGTTTTTCAGGGGATTTAAACTTTGGTTCTGGTTAAAGACCGTCTTTGACGAATTTTCTGAGCCCACCAATCGATTCCTGAGGGTCGAATTAGATAGAGTGGATGTTTTTTCCGATTAAAAAGTGCAGCGCGACGTGCGAACTTTTTTTCCCGCCAAAACAATCTGAATGCGAGAAGTGCGCATGCGTCAGAGCTGGCTGGATCTGACAACGAAGTCATTCTAACAGGCGGTCTCTCTGCAAATGCTTAAACCAGCTCTGACGCATGCGCACTTCTTGCATTCATATTGTTTTGGCGGGAAAAAAAGTTCGCACGTCGCGCTGGACTTATTGGTCAGCAAAAATGTTGACTTTACCTAATTCGACCCTCAGGAATCGATTGGTGGGCTCAGAAACTTCGTCAAAGACGGTCTTCAAGATAAATTAATATTTATTCCAAACTGTTATGAATTTGAAAAAATAATAACAGCAGTTTTCGAGCCGGAGCAATGTGACTTTGCGATTTTAATTGGTCTGGTTGCAAAGGTCATGGGTGCGCGCACGGAAGAGAAAATTATTATTTGAGGTCTCACGCAGCCGAGAGCTGTAGCTCTCGCAGGGAATTCTCATCGCGATGTGCCAATTAATCAGCACAATTAATCCGCACCTGGCCGAGTTCTGCGTGCCATGCCATTCTCGAGTCGCTCACTCTCATCTCGTCGCTGTTTTTGTTTTGGACACTCGCCCAGCTAGGCCAATTATTTCTCGCTCACCCTTTTGAACACTCGAGAACGAGATGCCAAGCGGGATGATTATTTAATTTTGGCAGCCGTTTCTTGAGAGAAATAAATGATAATGCAGTTCTGGACAGCACAAAAACTCGCTTTTCCCATGTCTAATCGCGTGGCTGCAGGGAGATTTGTTTGTGTTTCAATCTACACGTCGTTTTTGCCGTTTGTTGTGATGGGTGATGGATTTATATCCTTTTTTGCCTATTTTTCATTTAACAACACAGCTGACCGTGAAATCAAGTCAGCTGTTTTTACGCATACCGGCCAGCGTGGAGTTTTATGCATGATTTAAAACATTCAAATTATAATTGAATAAATAAAATTAAAACAGATTTATTTCAAATTTTTCTTAGTAAAAAAGAGTGTTGAGAGCATACTTTTTTCAATTCTTAAACGTGCAGAGAGTGCAAAGAATCGGAATAAATTTATCATAGGATGAACTCAATAATTAATTTAGTTATGAATCGGTTCGGCTTCGTAAATTGGAAATTTGGGACGATCTGAGCGACTGTTTTGTATTTAGACTCCATCTGCACAAATCGCGTAATGTTTTAGAGCCACATTTCAAACCGAATAAAATAATTTTAGTGGTTATTTTTATTGCAAAGATTTTTAAAATTGTGTGACGCACCGTCAAATGCACTTTGCTGCTTAATTATATTAGAAAGATGATTTTATATTAATTTAAAAAATTTATTTTTAAGTCAAATAGAGCAAAAAACCAATGAATTGAATGTTTTAAAATTTAAATCCTAAGAAATTTCAACCCCTATATTTGCAAAAATTTTAACCAGAAACAAATTCCTTATTTTAAATTATTTTCTATAAAATTTAATTGTTAAAAATAATCTATTTTATTATTTATTAATTTATTACTAATATTTATTGTTATTATTTTATTAAAAAATAATTTAAATTCTCCAAGGGCACCATCATAAATTATTTCAATGGTGATAATACTCTTTTTTTCCCAAAGAAGTGCTAGCAAAAAATATAATCCGTCTCAATATTTTTTAAAACGACTAACTGGAGCATAAAGCCATTAATTCTCAGTAAAAACGTCTTAAATTTTCAAAACCTCGTTATTTTTTAAACGTTTAACTTTAGTTCCTCATTGGAATTTGCAACAAAAAACGACCTGAATTTACTATCATCATTATTCTGACCCTGTTCGATTTTTGTCACTCTTCTTAGGTGGAGACATTCAATGGGGAAAACGTGCAGCTGGTGAGACTGAGAAACCCGACTGGCGTGGGCAGCGAGTACGTCGGCGCGTGGAGCAGGGACTCGGCCGAGTGGGACGAGGTGCCCATGGACGAGCGGGAAAGACTGTCCAGCCTCGGCGACGGAGAATTCTGGTTCGTATGCACCGCGCGTCTCTCATCCTCCTCCTCCCAGGTGCAAATCTAAAACTATAATATGGCTTTTTTGATAGGATATCGTATTCGGACTTTGTGAAAACGTTCTCGCACCTGGAGGTGGTGCACTTGGACAGCGACACGAGCAGAGACGAGCCGTCGCTGCACCACCGCAGCACTTGGCAGATGAAATTGTACCAGGGCACGTGGCAACGAGGCGTCAGCGCCGGGGGATGCAGAAATAATACAGGTAGGATCACTTAAAAATAAAACAGCAGGGCTGCTGGTTAGTTTTAAACAAAAAATATTAACTGGACATATTATTTTATCAAAATATTCTGCAAATTACAGTGATAGAGAGACTAATTTTAAAGTTATTTCCCGAATAATTATTTACTGTGTTGTTTTTTCGTGATTTTCAAAGGAAGATATAAACAGAAAATAAAAATTGATATTTTTACCACTTTTGAGCGAGAATTAGGATCAAAAAAAGCTTTTATTATTAGTTCACTGTAAATTGTTTGCAACTCTAAATGAAATTCACAGAAGGTCCCACATTTAAATGTCATAAGAGGATAAAAATTTGGATTTAATTAGTTCTACAGCTGCTGTGGATGTTACCCGTATAAAAATATCACCATATCCGCGAATTGCGCCGCAAAACACGAGCAATCGACGTGTGTGTTTTCAAGTCAGAACCTTGCCCATAGAATAATTAAAAGAAAAATAAATCCAAAAGGATTAAAATTCCGGGCGGAGGCAGCAAAGGTTCTTAAAATACGGCAATACTGAAAATATTTGGTTTTTCACTCTACAGCCAATAGCAGCCGAGTTATTAATTTTCAAAATTGAAAAAAACGTGATTTGTAACATTCCATACTTTTGTTTTTGGGGCCCAGGCGGGGCCCTGTGGGCTGGACGGCGCCGATTCAATTACCAATCGACGCCCCTTGGTGATGCGCGTCCGCCCATGTGCGGTTTTTTTCAAAATCGAACCAGTTCCCGAATTTTAGAACGAATTTTTTTACCAATTTTATGAAAAAGTCCAATTTTAAAAAATAACGTACCGTAAAACAGATTTTTCCCAGGCTTGAAGGGCCCAAGGGTTGAAAGCCTCTTGTTTAAGATGAATACTACGCACAAATTATGTTCAAGGTTTAGAAGGCGCTCCATTTTTAGTGTTGAATTTTTTTATTGCTGCGGTCTTTATCACTTAATACCTGTTTTGCTAATTTTAAACGCAAGATTTGCCAAGAGTTGTACTAATTTGCATACTATTTTGGAGCAAAACAAAAGACAGAACTTCCTCGTTTTAATTTTTTTCGTTTTTAACTTTAACGAATTATTTCCTGATTTACGTTTCATTTAATTACTCTTTTATATTTTTTTAAATTTTATCTTTTTAAGATAGGGAGCAGGGTACACTGAAAGTTTTTATTCTGTTCTTTTCATAATAACGTTTAAGAAATTAGTTTCAATTATATTTTAAGCTGAGGAAAATTAAATTTCAAATTGTCATGAAAACATCTCATTGAAGCAAAAACGTGCAAAATTGTATTTACTGATTTGAATTGGTCCAAAAACTGCTTGAAAATGTTAAAAAAACATGTACAGCTTTTCCGTTAAATTTCTAGCCCTGATAATTTTTAAATTCTCGAATAATCCACAACCAAAATAAAATTTAATTCTTTCAGACACTTTCCACATCAACCCTCAACTGCAGCTCATCCTGAGTGACATGCAGGAAGTGGTCGTCTCCCTTAACCAACACAGCGTCATGGAGCCAAAGGTAACAAAAATAAATCCTTAAAATAAATTAACTAAACCCTAAAATTTTCAGGTAATTGGCTTTACCGCGTATCCCCTGCCCAAGAACTCGACAGAAACGATAAACAGGAGTTTCTTCAAGAAGAACAAATCACTCATCAACTCACAGTACACAAACAGCAGACAGGTTTGTACAAAATATAAAAATAAAAATCTCAATTAATTAATTAATTAATCAGGTGAGTCACCGGTGTCAGCTGGAGCAGGGCAGCTACCTGATCGTGCCGACGACCTTTGAGCCCGGCCAGGAGTCCAACTTCACCCTCAGGGTGTACTCCAGCAAGCCCCTCAAGCTCAAGTAAAAATTTGAATTAATAGAATTTGAGCCGTTTAATTTATTTTTTATTAATTTGTTAGAATCATGGACACGACGCCGCAATTAGTCAAATCGCCAATCCTGAAGGCGCCGCCGACGCTGGACGGCAAGAGTTTTAGTCAGTACGAAGCCGTGTTCCTGCAGCTCGCCGACGAGCACAGGACGGTGAACGCGTTCGAGCTGCAGGAACTGCTTGACGCCTGCCTCCCAAACGGTTAGATTTTTTTAATTAATTCATTTGAATGCTGGAGATAATTTTTATTTTATTAATTCCAGATTATATAAAAAGCTGTGCGTCCATGGAGGTCTGCAGACAAGTTGTCCTGGCGCTAGACGTATCCTTTTCCAAGAAAAAAATAATTATTAATTCGGTGGTTAATTTTTTTTAGAGCATCAATCGTAAGAAATTTTAGAGCAAAATCAGTGAAAATTATAAGTGTTGAGTAAAAAAATTATTGTAAACATTTTTTGTGATATTTAAGACGTAAAAAGACCTTATTTTTTTATATCAGTCCCCTAAAATTGTCCTAAGAGGCACGTGTGGACTTAAATTAAATTTTGAAACTTATTTTCTCTTTAATTTTTAAAACATTTAAATTCAAAACTTAAAAATTCATTCGTATTTTTTATTTTTGCAAAATATTTTATTGAGCATTTTTGTTATTATTTTGTTATAACATATTTTTTTAATTCTAAGGTTGTCTCAAAGCCACCGAAAAAAATTGGTAATCAATATTTCGGTAATTTTAAGGAAACAAAAAATGCGTTTTTATTTTCATTCTATTCACAACTGTAAAACTTATCCTTTATTTAATTGTAAATTTCCACCTACAAAATTTACTCTTCATCATTCTGTAATTTTAAATACAAAAAATCTCGATTTTCCTTGACCACTCGGCTTAGAATTCAGGATCAGGCCGGCTAAAGTTTTCCGACTTCAAGGACCTGATGTGCAGCTTGAAATCCTGGCAGGCGGCATTCAAGAGCCACACGAAAGAAAAAACGGGAATCTTAAAGGCTGAAAGACTACGAGATGCTCTCAACGATGTCGGTAAGTCCGATTGAAATTCAAACCTCTTGATGTCCTCTTAATTATTTAATTAATTTAATTCAGGCTTCCAAATGAACGCTGATGCCCTGTCTATTTTAATCCTGCGTTATATGAGGAAAGACGGCACCCTGAGATTCGGCGACTTTGTCTCAGCAATTTTGCACCTGAGTGTTGCCTTCAGTGAGTATTTGTTAAAATTCAAAAATTAAAAATTATTGAATAATTTTTTTCTACAGATATTTTTGACTCTAAGGATCCTCTGCAAAACGGCAGCATTAAACTTACTCTCTCTGAGGTAAAGATTATTTTGGAGATTTTAATTTTAATTATTAATTTTTTAATATTTCAGTGGCTCAAGACATCCCTGACTTGCTGATAAAGGTCAAACCCTAGAATTACGTCCTACAACTTGTATTATATGTAATTTTGCAGAATTTCGACGACGCATCCCCTTTGTTATGTTGAAACTCAAGTGATATCCAATATTTCCTTTTGGAATGTAAATACGATAGGCAGTGACACGTTTTAAGGAAAACGGCTGTAACATGACACACACGTTAAATATAGAAATAAATATAAATTCTGTGTACATATTAAATAAAATATTTTGGGTATATCATACAATATGCGTTTATTATAAACATTAATTCTAATTTGTATACAATATGCTAGACATAAATTACAAAGAGTTGCATAAACTCTCAGTGTTCGAAGCCAGGAACAGATGGCACCACTGTATAATTTAGTAATAAATTTAATTTTAATGCACTTCCGCTGCGATTTCAGACTCAATCCTGCTAATTGTGAATTCTTCACTAAATTTACTTTCTTTTGACGTGCTGAAAATCAAAATCAGTCCAGCCATTCGCCGTAGAAACGTCGGAAAAGATTTTTTTATTTCAAAAAATAGCTTTTCTCGATTCTACGGCGATTGGCTGAACCGATTTTGGTTTTCAGCACGTCAAAATCAAGCATATTAAGTGAAGAATTCACAATTAGCAGGATTTAGTATGAAATCGCAGTGGAAGTGACTTAAAAATTAAATTTATTACTAAAGTATACGGTGGTGCCATCTGTTGGTGGTTTATACAACTGGAGAGTTGCACTTCTGAATATAATTTCAATCCACTTCGAGTTTTCTGAAGCTGCCGTTGATTCCGAAGACTGCGGCGTTGGAGCAGCTCGTCTCCTGACTCGCAATCGCGGACACGGCACCCTGACGCGCTTTTTCGCTGAACATCTGCAGGTCGACCTTCATCAGGTCGTTCGCCAACAGCTTTTCCCTCCTCTCTTTCAGCTCCGTTTTCCACAAACCTTTAATAGGGAATTGTAATTAAAAAAAAAATAATAACCTGGCGCCCACACTTACGAATCATTTCTGCTTGAGGAATTTCCCCTCCGTACTCCGCGGGTAAAAGCTTTTTGTCCACTATAGAATAAGCGTCTTCCACATTCGTGAAGAGCTGAGAATTCATACATTTTGTTCGTTTAGTGGAATTTTTATTAAATAATCGTAACACTACTTGCCTTCACTCTGTCCCTCATTTTCGGGGAGACCAGCGACATTCCCCAGTCGACCGCGAATTTGACGGCAGGGTTCACGTTAAAACCTATGATTAATTTGTGCCGCATCGGAAGCGTGCTCTGAAAACAAAATAAAATTAATGTAATTAAGAAATTATTGAAAATTCATATTTTTAAAAATTAAATTTAAAATCTGTTTGGCCCCTTTCAGACAAACTTATTTTAATTCGCAAAACTTCAATTTCATGAATGTACTTCAGAGCTTGATCTTAATTTTTTAATTACAAAATTTTAACCATGACTCGCAATTGGGTAGGATAAAGAATAAAAGGCTCGCACGTGACGGATTCTTGACACAATTTTCACTGGGAGTATGCAAATAACAAAAGGGCTGTGAAGTGAAGATGAATTCTTTTTTATTTTATGAGCTTTAACCATGCAAAAGTAAACCAGTTGAACCTTTAAAATTATTAATGTCATTTTCGTTTAATTTTAGTCGCAAAATATGTTTCCAGCAATAAAATTGAAATTTTATTTTTACTATTTAATTTGTCGAATAAAAAGCCAACCAACAAAAATGCCACAAAAACCAAGTTGAATATATTATTGCATTGTTCTTATAAAAGGCTTTTTTAAAATTTATACACAGAAATAAATTAAAATCCAGCAAGTATTGCTCGTTTTAAAAATAAAAATAATTGTACTGTTTATATAAGCTTTGAGATGAGTTGTGTGCGTGATTTCTGTATGACATTCTTTAGTAAATTGGTTAACTGATTTTGAAATATATAGTTCAGGCCCTTTTTGTGCTTTGAACGTTTGAACCGCCAGCGCATTTTGTGCGTGATGTTGGGGAGCATGGGGGTGGGAAGTTTATTCTCCCTTGCGCTCTCAATATATTTCGTCAGTTTCGTGGAACAGGAGCAAGAGCAAACACTTATAGTAGCTGCGTCTCCTGTGTGCCGGCCGACTCCCTCAACCCTCAACGCCAACTCACAACCACGAACAAGTAGGTTTTTATCGCATTTAATTTTATGTTTTGCTTCAGCTCTTTGTTCATAGCAAAAACCAAAAATTTTATATGCTTATTTTGCTTTTAATCGCAGAAAAATCATCATTCAACTTGGCAAAAGAGTAAAACTTCAGCTTGTTTTTTATTTGTAATTTTAGAGGGAATTTTTGTGCCGGTTAAAATTTTGTTTCAATGCTGCTTGATATTTATTTAACAGGTAGAAAAAAATTGTTAAATTAAATCAGTCCTTTTTCGAATCTAGAGATAAAATCAAGGCCTCTTTTGAACTCAATGTTTTTCTAAATTAGTCAACGCTTAACAAATTTGAGTTAAAAATATAGTAAAAATGCTCGAGAATTTTATTCCAAAAACTGCGTGAGCGGGCGAGCAAGCGATCGGCCTGCCTATTGTCTCTTTTTCACAGCCTCGATTCCTTTCCTTCTCGAACACATGCGTGCTCTGCCTCAAATGCCTCAATTTTTCACGGTCAGCTCCCTTGTAAATAAACAGGCGATTTCTCCTGAACGACCGCTGCATCCCCTGGATTTTTATTCTGTCAACTTTTGGAATAAAATCAGTCCTTTTTCGAATTCAAGGCCTCTTTTGACTCTCCACAAATATTTATCAAATACATGCTGTTCGCTATTTAATTTTAAAATCATCGCTGGCCAATTCTTCAATTTTTCTCCGCGTCAAAGCAGTAACACGTGCGTGAAAAAAATGCAGGTGGGTGCACCTGACCAAAGCAACAAAAGACCGACCGAGAGAGCATGCAGGCAGGTTTCCCGTCGGGGGGCAGGAGAGCGCTCAATAGGGTATTTTTGTAAACAACGCAGTTGTATTCACTGACCACCCCGAAGGCCAAAAGAAAAAATTGATAATAATGTTCACCTGCTCGGACCGGCCATTGGCCTTTTGCATCATTATTTACCACCGAAATATTTCGTCGTACACCTGAGGGGTGACGAGTTAAAAGAGCTACAGCGCCGAGTTGCCTTTTCTTTTTAGTTCTGATCGGCAGGGAAACAAAATTGAGTCACGATTTTCCTGCAGCAGAGCCGAAAACAAATAAAATCTCGGGTCTTGTTATCTTTAAACCCTGATATAATTTTTTGTTTCACATCGGCACTGCAATTATAATATTTTTAAAAGCGCCGCTTGGACCGACCGCGCGGCTGCTCCTTTCGCCCTGACCAACCAAGAATCGCGACCTGGAGAAGTACAGCGAGCCTCGCGATTTTAAATTTTGGCCGAGTACCGTCGGGTAAGTGTGCTTGAAATGGCTGAAAATGCCCGCTAAAAACCATGCGCTGCCGAAAGAGCGAATAGTTAAGCAACGGCGCCGGCAAAACACGTATAGAAACAGTCCTGAAGCAATTCGGTTACAGGCCAAGGTTTAAAATCGTCGTCGCCATAAATTGTTAAATATGCCACAAATTGAATGCTGGCATTTAAAGTCACCGCGAGTCCCAAAATTTGCCAGTGTGCGCGGCGTCTGAGACTTTTTATCATTAATTCAGCTCAAAAATATGATTAAATTGGAACAATTGCTCGATTTACTTGCCTAACAGGGTTCGCAAAAACCCGCATTTTTCTGGAAAAACCCACTGCATTGCAAAAAACTTTTTTGCGGGCTTTTCTGCAATTTTACGCATTTTTCCAAAACACATGCATTCTTATCTTATGGTAAATAAAAAAATCTCATGATGCGGAAGACCAAAAGTAGGATTTTTCAAAATCAGCAAAATCAGTATTAGAGCCACGGGTTCCTTCAAGAGACAAAAAATTTTAACTCTCAACGTAATTGTATGAATTTTCAGATCGATTTGGAGCGAAAATTGACTATTTTTGGGATGAATTCGGAAAAATGTGGAAAAACCCTAAACTGGTGGGTTTTTTGCGCATTGCAAAATTTGCGTACCCTTGGGCCTAATGATACATGTTTAAAAAAACCTAATTTTGAGTTTATTATTTTTATTTTTCAAAGCAGCACACTAGAAAATAATATCCTCTTTGACATAAAAATTATGAATGAAAAAAGCTCAACAAACATTTATTCTGTTTCAGTTAATTTTCCTGGCCAAACATGTCTTCCCCATTCATGACGTTCACGCCGACGATTGACGACTTAAGGAATTTTTCTGACTACGTTAAATTCATGGAGGCGAAAGGCGCGCATATAAATGGAGTAGCAAAAGTATGCGCCAAATTACAACTTGAAGTGTTTGATTTTTACTGATATATATTTTTTTTTAAACTAGATAATTCCCCCGCCAGAGTGGATTCCCCGCAGAAACTCGTACAACATGAAGGAAATAGGAGGAATGAGACATTTGGCTGTTTATGACCAGAGTCTAGAGGCCACCGAGGGCAGGCGTGGGATTTACGCCCTTCTCCATGAAAACAAGAGGCGGCCGCAAAACCACCGTCATACTCTTAAGGAGTACAAAAAGCTCGCTGAACAAAAGAGGTACAAAATTACTTCGATGTTAATTTAATTAAAGGATATGGAATCATCGCACTTTTAGGTTTATTGTGTTACGGGTAACAATAGTTTTAATCTAATTTTGAACTATGCATGATGGCAGAATAAAAATTGAAACTTTTCACAGGCTCAGAAAAAAATTTTCCAATCGTGACGAAGCCGAAAATTATTTTTGGAAAAACACAAACAATCGAAAAAGGATCTACTGTCCTGACGTCAACGGGTCTCTAATGGACCAGGATTTAGAGGTTTGCCTTTTTGAATTAGTTTCTATGATTTTTGTATCGATTTAAATTGACCAGTTGCATAAGCCCTTAGTTATTGAAGCCGCCAACAGATGGCGCAACCACAGACTTTCTTAAAAATTTTGTTTTAAGCGGTTTTAAGGCATTGCCGCTGCGTTTTCAGACTCAATCTAGCTATTTAGCTTTTTTTTAATAAATTTGCTAATTTTTAACGTGCTGAAAACCAAAATCGGTTCAGCCATTCGCCGTAGAAACGTTGGAAAAGATTTTTTTATTTCAAAAAATAGTTTTTCACGATTCTACGGCGATTGGCTGAACCGATTTAGGTTTTCAGCACGTCAAAAAATAGCAAATTAATTGAAGAATGCACAGTAGCTAGATTGAGTCTGAAATCGCAGCGGAAGTGTCTTAAAATCGAAAGTCTACGGTGGCGCCATCTGTTGGCGGCTTCGAACACTTAGGGTTTATGCAACTGGTGAATTAAATAATATATATTATTGTGCATCTTGAGTATTTGTTTGCCTTTTGAGAGTTAAACAAAATTTTTTTTTTTTTTTTTGTAGGAATGCAATTTCCAAAAGCTAGGGACCATGCTGGATCTTGCGCGAGAATCCGGATCAACAATCGTAGGTGTGAACACACCTAATCTATATTTCGGCTCGTGGGGAACGACGACTCCGTGGCATTGTGACGACATGGACCTGTACAGCATTTATTATTTGCACGACGGCCATGCGAAAACGTGGTACACTATTCCCCCCTCGCACCACCAACAATTTGAAAGGATCGCTGCCGCTTTGCTGCCCGAAGAAGCAGAGCACTGTCGCGCATTTTTGAGGCACAAATTGTATATTTTCGACCCCGCCATATTAAAAAAACACAATATTCCGTTCCAAAAGGTATTTCTTTTTGTTTTTTATTTAATATATAAATTATTTTAAACGTGTGCGTAATATTATGTTCCAGGTGGTTCAGGAAAAGGGGGAAATCGTGGTTTTCTTTCCCTGCTGTTACCATGCCGGGTTTGATCACGGATTCAACATATCCGAGGGGATCAACTTTGCATCCAAGCGATGGATCCCCTTTGGGAAACACAGCACTCTCTGTAAATGCCAACAGGACACAGTTGACATTCCGATGGATATTTTCCAACGAACTTGAGAAGTTCAAAGGTTGGTTGAAATAAATTGTTGCAAATGTAATATATAATTGGGATGTTAATTAATTTTTTTGTCTTATAGCATCTCGTCAGCGCTGGCAGCGAGACAGACGATCATCGAGGACGCACCAAATAATATGTTCTCAGACTCATGCACGGTAGAAAAAAGCTAAAATAAAATTGCTAACAGAGGACTCGGTGTGATGATTTTTTTTTAATTCCTATGCATGGTGCTTTTGTTGTGACACTCTCTGGCCTGTTATTTTAAATGATTAAAATGCTGTAAGTTTTCATAGTCGAATTAAAAGATTTTACACGTCATTCTAAACTTTAAACGAAATAAAACTACTATAGCAAGTAATGAAATTTATTGATTTTCAATACGTCAAATTAAAGAGATGATTTTTGATTTCAAACTGGTCTTTGAGGAAGTGCTCTTTTCTGTTCCAATTTGGTTATTTGGTGTCCCTGACAAAATAATAAATTTCTAAAAAAATCATACCCTTTATCTAAACGAATTAAAAAAACAAAACCTCCAAATATCGACTAAAATTTAAAGTTTTTATTGAAAAATAAACCATATTAGGTTCATAGACTTTTTAATTTTGCTGAAAATGCGCTTAAAAACCGTCTAAATTCGATGATTTTTCGAAAACAAAATTTGTGAGAGAAATTAAAATCGCCTACCTCGGCGTTTTTTGCAATCCTGACCGCCTCTCTGGGGGTGAAGAGGGTGAGAAACGGGAAAGACACCCCGGCGCCGTCCACGAAGTGCACAACCCCGTTGACCTGGTCCTCTTCATTCTCCAGAATCGTCTCGTAGGCCAAACCGTGCAGGCGGAGCATGTCTGTGTTCTTGTTCTTGCGCGGGTTGAATTTACCTAAAAAATAATTAAAATTAAATAATCTAAAAAAAAATAGAAAATTACCGGGAATAGTGATGATGATCCTTCTTCCGAACTTGTCTCTCTTCGGCGAGGGGTAAATATATCTAAAAGAATTTAATAAATTAATATTAATTTTTTCATGTAATGCGGCCAGGGATGAATGAAATGAATAATTGTGACAGGATTTGAATAATTAATTGCTCTACTACTTGGTTATTAGCCAAGGCACGTACCCTTGGCTGATGAGCTCATCCAGGTCGGCCTGGTTGCAATCTAGATTCTGGAAATTCCAAACGTGCGTGCACATCCTCAGCAGGAGGTAGCGCTCCAGATTTTCCTGCGCCATCGGAACGCTCATCTTCTTCACACGCAGGAAACGAAGCAGGAAGCACGCATCTGAAATTTTCTTATTAAAATTTACAGATGGGTCTGAATACGCAGTTAACATTTTCTTAAAAACTGTAATCCACGTATTTTGGTTTAAATTAATTTTGATAAGAAAATATGGTCTGAGTAATTTAGCGGATATTTTTGGCTAATTTTATAAACTATTTATTTTTAAATTGATTTAAACAAGAAGATAGTCATTTCTTGTACGTTTCATAAATTAATTTCATTTTTTTATTTTAAAAATTTTAAAATCTATATGTCCTTTTGTCAAGTTTAATCAATTTTATAATTACTCTATTATCCACGCGAACTTATTGCTATTCATCAACCGTTTAATTATTTTTTGTTTACAAAATGTCGTGTGGGAAATATATCAAACAATGATTTTATTCTAAAAACAAAAATATTAAAATCAAATAGCTCTCAATTTGTTGCCTAAACATTTACTAGTTTCTTTTCAGTCTATTTATTGAGCTAAAAGGTATTTTTAGAGATCAAAATCAAATTTACAAACATGATTTTTACAGATTTTAGTGAGCTTAAAAATAGGCTTTTTTTAAATTCCTCGTTTTTTTCCACAAATGTCTAAAATTTGAATGAAGAGTCCAGAATTGTTTAAGTTTTTAGGCTCTGAATTTTTTTTTCATAGTCTTGAGAGAGAAAATCAAGATTTCAAAGCCGCAATTTGTTGATTTAAAGTAAAAAAATAATAATCAGCGGGGTACAGATTCGTGCCATGCGCAGATATGGCGTCCGGTGGAGTCTGGCGCGATAAAACGGTCATGTGAAAATGCGCGAAAAGAACTAAGTGTTGGTCAATATTGTGACATAATTTGCATTTGTCTTTTGGATCGTAAAAACAAACTCTTGACACTCGTACGGCAATCCAAAGAGAGCTTTTTCTTTCCAACATTTAGACGCCATCTTGCATCTGCGCAGTGCGAACCAATTTTATCACACATCTGGACCCCGCTGATAATAATCAAGACCTTTCCATAAATCGAAAATAATTATATATCGCCTTTTAGCCCAGAAAAAACATTCAACTTTCTGATTCTTCTGATTACAAACCTAGTCTGGAATTCTCAATTTTCGGATTTTTCTTGAGCCACTCGCGGAGCGCGTCGAGCGCCTGTTTCCTGCTGCTTTTGGTTTCCCTGAGCTCCTTCTTGGCCACCTCTCTCGACTTGGCGGTGAGGGCCTTACCCTCGTCGTAAGCATCGGCAGGCGTCACCCAAACCTTGGTATGGGTCATGGCGCACTTGGGATTGTGTCCTGCAAGGAAAACGACAGTCCAAAATAAAAGGATGAGCGATCCGCGGTGTGGTGCAATAAAATATAAATATAATCGAGCAAAGTTCAATATAATGACATGCGCGTGCTGGCATTGAAAATCGAAAATTTGGTCTCTCTGCCAAAACAGGTGTGAACAGAATATTAACATCTTTTATTTGAGTCGCACCGCCGCGTTAATGTGTGTGTTGATTATTGACCTTCTCCTTATCTGCTAATCAAACAATGGAATGTGCCAGCAAGTTTACTGTCATCGTTCTAACTATAACCTCTAAATAATATCTTATTGCTAATATATACTAATTCCATTAGCAAACATTAATTGGTAAATAATTTAAGTGGAATGATACAGGGCAAACAATTGAAAATAATTTGAATTGTCGGATGCCATAAACAATTGATCGATAAATAATTTGTTCAACAATTTTCAATAATAAAAAAGGACGTTCCTACAATTAAAATTAAAATTTTGCCAATTTTCTCCAAAATTTACAGCGCTTGAAAACATTTTCTTGGTATATTCCGATTCCTCTCGTCGAGATCTGTCCAACGGTGAATGCCACTTATTGGGGAAACTCTTGGTTTTGAAATTAAATCGGATTTCAAGTAAGGAGACAGTCATTACCATTTGAAAAGCACCATTTGAAAAACTTTCCAGCCAATTTTCTCAAAAAATTACAATTTAGGCTTTAACTGAATCCTAAGGGCCGAGTTTATGCATTGGCAACAAGCATTTTCCAGGATTTTGCAGTATCATATTCCTCTTTAATTGTATTTAACGCAACAAATAAAATATTATGTTCAATTATTGCTAAAAAAATTAATTAAATTTATCTCCCGCTGATTGAGCAAAATAAGATTAATATTTTTTTTAAATAAAAATGCCCTTTCGTAATTTTGAATGTGCAAGGCTATTTGACCCACTCACAAGCGCGGGTGTTGCGTCATAAAAGACAATAGAGCCAATAAAAGGAGCAGACAATATTGTTCTTTTGTTGAATTGTGACACTCGTCAATGCGAGAATTTATAGTGTTATTATTTGAAGTACTTTTACTTTCCATTAGACGATGACAAAAGCTCCTTTTATGATCTATAGTGTTATTTCAATTAATGTTTTTTTTTATTCCTTTCAAATTTATTTTAATTAGAGTTTTTTAATTAAAGCTATAAATCTAATACAACAATCGCCAGTAAACTTTGAGAAATGGTTGAATTTTAATATTTGAGCGATTTTTGCAACAATAAAATTTGAGTTTCATAATATTGTTACTGGCAATCGCTGCTTCCACAGTGACTCAGTTTTAAGTAAAGAAAACTAAATAAATCAAATTGATTTATAGTGATATTATCGTGTGACGTTGTATGCAGGCCAATTAATTAGGAGTTTTGTCATTTTCGTGTCCTTAAATTGCCCTCATTACAGCTTCAACTGACTTTCTAATTAGATTAAAATTCGAGTTTATTTTGGGGATTATAAAAGGAATTAATTTTTCACAGTTATAAGGTCATCCATATATTAATCCAGTGTTTCTTTTCATGCCCAAATTTGACAAAAATTTGATCCACAGACGTGACAAATGAGGCCAGGAGACGAATTAAAACCAACAGATTAATAAAAAGTGTGAAAATAAACTCTGAGCGTTAAACGACAACGAGGAAATTCTAAATTTCCACCGCAAAACATTTTCTTTTTCAATACCGTTTAAGCAAAGAGGTATCAGAATAAATTTTACCATATTTTGGTGAGTGGAACTAATAACTTCACGTCAGTCGTTTAACCAGAAATTGAACATTTAATTTACAACTTCCTTGTGCCTTTGATTTTTAAGCGCCTATCTAGATATAGAGTGGCAGTGTCTATTTTGCCAAATTTATGTCTTTTTGTCACGTAACAATACAACACAACTTTCACAAAATATCTCGAGAGTTTTAAGTTTTCTTGACAAATTTTAGATAAAAAAAACTCGCTGATTGTTATAGTATTTAAGTTTTAAGGAAAATATGTTTGTCATTGATTGGTAGATGATTTTGTTAAAATCAAATTTTTTAATTGAAAACAAAATTAAAAGCAGTTTTAATTTTATTTCCGCATGGAGTTTAGCCATTCTTAATTTAAAATATCATAAACAACTACGTGTGATTTTTTTAATAATAACTAGAATTCAAAACGCAAAAAAATAATTAATTGACATGAAAATTATTTTTAAGAAGCCGAGAAAAATATTATATTTTCCTACCTTTGCTGTGACCGAGTTGGATGAGTGAGTGAACCGCATAGAATAACGCAAGGTCCAACAAGCCCTCTCTCCTTTGACGAAAGACCCTTCTTCTCCTCCCACCCCAACGCCAAAGGAAACAATTATTATTTTATATCTATTTTGCAATCGCATCAATATTCCGAGTGGATACGTTGCATTAATGCGCTGGTTTCACTCTGAATAAAAATTGCATACATTAGCCAAGATGCCGTAAAGTTTTATTAAAATCACACAATTTAAGTAATATATATATATATATATATATATAATATAAAAATCCAATCATAATGACTCTTTTATGATTTTTCGCCTGACTCAGCTATCACTTCTATGTCGACTCCTTGGTGGCTCAGCTCTTCCACCTCGCAAACCACGCTGCCTTCCTCAGTCTGCACAAAATTAAATTAATTTAACATATAACATTAGTCCTCAAATTTACTTGTGGGAGCATGACTTGGAGGCCTGGCAAACTGTCTGCGTCGCTGCCGGACAGCACGATGTAGTGCGACGACTCCATGGACATGGTGTCCTCCTCGGAGATCAGTTTCAGGTTCGTCCCGTCTATCACGAACGTGGCAAAGTCTGTGTCGCTTTCTTTCTGGTGGGCGCTGCCGATGGTCATGGGAGCGTTGCTGTCCAAGTCTATTTTCGGAATGTTTGACGAACAACGAGTGGAAGAACGCAGCCGCCTCCATATCGTCGTTTTCGGCACCTATAAAAGGCATTTGAAATTTTTTAGTTCATTATGACTGCTGCCAAACGTTAATTCTTGTGAATTTTGACTGGACTTTCAAAATTTCTAAATATTTTTCTTAAAAAATAAATAAAAAATGAAAATTAGGAAATAATTATTGCAATTTTTTAGGGACTGAATTAAGGAGACTCTTTTTTTCTTGAATTAGAGTATTTAGAAACCTTCATTGACAATACAATAAATTAGAGAGAATTGACAGTCTCTTTTAAAGTCAATTTTTTTCAGCTCACCTCATAATGACTAGCGGCCGATGACTGCGACATTTTTCCCTCCTTGCAGGCGATGACCGCTTGCTGCACCCTGAGTTGCCTGTCCATCGCGTCCTCCAAAGAGCGCTTTTTGCCGCCTTCCCCGGGCAGCGCGCCCAACTCCATGAGTCTCGTCTTTTCTCGGTACAACGTCGCCGCAGGGATTCCCTGAACAGAAGCGAAAGTTGTAGAAGAACTCTCATTTTGAACTATTTAATTTCTAAATTTAAACACTCCCTGATTGATATCGGCTTAACGTCTTTTCAAAGGTTAAAATGGTAAAAATCATGCCATCGTTTGGCATGGTGAAAAAATAGGATTTCAAGTAAGTAGAGTGCGCAGCCCCTTTTTTAAAAAAAACTACACTGCTAGTTCAATTTTGGCTTCTACTCAATCCTAAAATAAGGGACGAGTACATCACGACTTCGACCCAGGAATTCAGATTTTGAATTTTGAGGTTCAATAAATATAAAAAAATTAACACTTACAAATTCCTGAGCGACCGTCCTGGCCTTGGCGCCACACTTGAGCGCATTGACCGCAGCCTGTTTCTGGGCACTCGAGTATCTGACCTGCTTTTTCTTCGGCAAAGCTGGTCTCAGGCTTTGCGTGCGACGCCAAAGCACAGTCTTGGACACTCCGAACTGGTCGGCAGCACTTTTCAGACTCTGGCCAGCTGAGAGTTTAAAACTTATACTTGATTCAAAGCACTTTGAGGGCAGTGTTTACCGAGAACGGCCCGAACCGCGTCTTCCACTTGCTGAGCCGTGTACCTGACCTCTTTGTCCTGCTTCAGGATGACGCCGCAGCTCTTCGCTTTGCTGTACAGCGTGGTGCGAGGCACGCCTGCCAATTTCGCCGCTTGCCCGATCGACTTGCCGCTTTGCAGCAGTTTGAAGCCTTCCTCCACGTTTGAAGCGCTGTATGTCCCACTGCTAAAACATTTTTTGGAATTTTGAAGAGGAAATTAATTTAGCCGTTGAAATTAATTTGTCTTGAACAAAAAATTAATTTAATAATTTATAATTTTACTCCTTAAAATACTAATACGCGTTGTGTGGTGGTTTATTGGAAACAAATTCTGCCAACAACGGTTTCTGAAACCCCTACCCTGACGACCTTTTCAGGGTACACAACCCCGAGATCGGTCCTGGACGCCGCCGCCCCTTTAGACACACCACTTGTTCCTAACAATAATAATAAACAGAGAGTGTTGAATCAAATCTCTACAGGATTCATTTAAATTTTCAGCTTCGAGCCGTAGAAAAGCAAAAAAAAAATTGGCTTCGTCTTTGGATAATTTTTCTAAAATCAAGAAATAAAATACCTACTTGTTTCGTTTGGCTTCCCCTCCTTGAGAAATGAGCTTTGAAGGAGACTTGATCTAAAAATACCATTGTAAATAATTCCAGAAATAAATCACTTATTCTCAGGACATACTGGGACCTCTGGTGAATTCGTGCCAGCAGACTCGTCCATTTCATCATCCTTAAACTCCTCCTCGCGACTCTCGTCGTCCTCCACTAACCACTCATTCTCTTCATTTGGCTTTGAGAGAACCTGTTTCCAAACTTCAGCAAAATCTCATATAACACAATTAAAAAAAACCTCACAGCATCGGTGAAACCTGGGAGGCCAGGGATGCCGAGCATTTGCGCCAGCCGTGACAGCGAAGGCAGCTGGCCCACCGAAAGCTTGATTTCGCCTCTGTACAGAAATTCGATCAGGATGGACAGTTCCTCTATGTTCACGTCGCTGGGGAGAATTATGCACGGATCGGGCACACTTATGTCATCCAAAATGTTCTAAAAATGACGAAATTTCAGATTAACACGTCATATTATTATAAATTCATGTTCATACCCTTAGAAATAAGCTGCTTGCTGAAAGGACCAGTTTGTGGACCATCAATTTGTGTCCTCCAGCGATCAGGGTAGTGTCGACCCAGTGTCCTCCTTGTCTCAAGTCCGAAATTTGACGAGACATTTCCGTCGCGTGAGACTCAAAAGATTTCCACGAGAGCTTCACGTAACTCTCAGAACCCACAGGGTCACTCGTAAGTTCAGGAACGGTGGATGTCATTCTGGACACTTTGAGAGCAACCTTCACCAAACCTACAATAAAATGTATATATGTTGGAACCAGGAATGCGCGGAATACTCTGATTCCGCTGTTCCAAGACGATTTTTGTCCCAGAATAACATCGTTTAGGGTTTATATTAAAAGGTTTACACAAGCGGAACACTTGCAAATATTCAAATCAACAAACCTGTAATGAATGGAAGCTTATTTCAACATTTTTTTGCAGTGAAAACACTGCGAGATGCACTCTGCATACGTTCCGTTCGATGTTTCGTTGTGTCGCGCGTCGTGATTGGTTCAGTGTGACGTCACGCTCTCTGATTGGTCGCCAGTGTTTACTTCTCTGCAAGCTTACTGTTTTTGTTTTGTCGCGAGCAGCAGCTGTTCCCGTGGGTTAAGAAGTGAAAGTTTTGTTTTTGTTGTAGCGTGGCGTGGCACTACTTAATCGGATCGGAAATTCTGTTTTGTTGAAGAAATGGCAGATTCGAAGAGCATTATTGAAAAGCAAAAGGAACAGCTGCTGAGATATGAAAAGCGATTGAAAGGTTGGTGAATTTTTAAATTTTCTAAGTGATTCAAAATATTGTTGACACTTCTGTAATTTAATGTTTTGCTTTTTTATAGATGTTGTGACTGCCTACAAAGGGCTATCGAAAGAAAAAGAGGCTTTGGAGGCTAGTTTGAAAGTGCTAGCGGTCGAAAAGTCTGGCGGAAAAGGCAACAATGCGGAAAAAACTGTGGCTGACCAGAAGCAGCTGAAGACTCTGTCCGAGTCTCTGGCCGTGCTAACTGCAGAAAAATCTCGGATGGAAATGAATTTTCAAGCTGATAAAAAAAAGCTTTTAAATGAAGTCGAACAAGTAATTAAAAAAAAAATTAGAGGCGGTCTGGATTTAATTTAAAATTTCAGCTCCAGCAACGTATCAGAGGACTAGCAGAAAATGAGCAAACCTTAAAGTACGAAAATGACAACCTGAAAGCTAAACTGACCATTGAAAAACACGACCGACTGCAGGAACAAGAAAATTTGCATGTCCTCATTCAGTGAGTTTATTGATTTATTTTACTGGGTGAAATTTTATTAGAAATTCGCAGAGAAAAACAAGATCAATACGAGGAAAGAGTTGCTTCACTCGAGGCAAAGTTGACGGAGCTTTCTGTGGTTGTTGGGGAATACGACCGCCACCGAAATTTAGACCAGCAGGCCATCCAGATTTTAAAGGACCAAATTTCCGAGCTGGAAAACCGAGCGCACGTTGTGGTCAGCGAAATTAGCGAAAAGCAGGACCGATCTCCCAAACAAAACAGTGATGAAAGCAGTTACGATAACTCTGAACTTCATGGTGGGAAATTTTAAATTAATTATTATTCAATTTAATATAATTTTTATTTTTAATTAGCCACCTGCCGGGAACAGTACGAATCAGCGATGAGAGAACTCGAGCACCTCAAACAACTACAGACATTCCAGTCACTTAGAGGCTCTAGGTACTGTTTAAATTAATTTTAAAAGTGTAATTCAATAAATTTTCTCGGACAGATCGGACGAGAGCAATGCCGAGCTGGACAAGCTGCGTTCCCAGAACAGAAATCTGCAGGAACGTGTCAATTCTCTGACTAAGAAACTGACCCATAGTGAAAACGAAATCCACCTTGTCCGTCAAAGCAAGAAGCAGGTTGGTTTTAAAATTTAAAAGCCTAGGATTTTTAATTTAATTAAATTAAAGGTGGCCGAGAGAGAACGAGAAAAGTATTCGGCTGAGCTGAGTGCCATCCGGAAGCACCAAGACAGTCAAATCACCGAGCTGGAGGACCAAATTCGACAGCTGCGTGAGCGGTCGCTCAAAATCCTTGAAGAGAAGGATGTGGAAATCGGAAAATTGAGGAATGCCTTGAAAAATCTGTCCCCAAGCTCAGGTTTTTAACTTTTTAATAATTTCAGAGGAATTGTGAGTCAAGAAAATGTTTTCAAACGCTGGAAAATTTGGAGATATTTTGAATTTTTATTTTGTTAAATTTATTCCCTTTAAAACGATCTATAATTTTTAATTTTCAGTTCTGGTTGGTGAGTTGAAGCAATCGGTGGACCCAGAACTGCTCGCCGAAGCGGCTGGGGGCGACGGTGCCCCGCAGCTGTTCCACTTCTCCCAGGAAAACGCGAGGAACCTGGTTGAAGCGACGTCGCTGCGAAAGCAGAATTTCAAGCTGGAAAGCGACGTGCGAGAGCTGCGCAGGAAACTGGCCTCGCTCGAGGTCACGAAAAACGACGAGATAAAATGTCTGCAGAGTGAAATCGAAAGGTATATTACTGTCTTTCAACCCTGGCCTGAATTAACTGATTAAATTTATTTATCTCTCAAGGTTGTCCCTGGGCAAGTCGAGGGAAGGAGCGAACCTGGAGTACCTGAAGAACGTGGTGATGAGGTACCTGACGTGCGTCGACGACAGCAGCAAACGCCACATGCTCTCCGCCATCTGCACCGTCCTCAGATTCAGCAGAGACGAAATCAA